>NC_081559.1:88422650-88439197 GCF_022355385.1 Mustela nigripes | reverse complement strand
AGGCATAATACTCCATAGTGTATATGGACCACATCTTCCTTATCCATTCGTCCGTTGAAGGGCATATTGGTTCTTTCCATAGTTTGGCGACCGTGGCCATTGCTGCTATAAACATTGGGGTGCAGATGGCCCTTCTTTTCACTGCATCTGTATCTTTGGGGTCATTTAAATTTTTGCAGGTTACAAAATGATAGATTAATGAAGTACTCTAAGGAAAGTGACCCTTAACTCTTATTTTGTAGGAAATGAAATTGTTGATTATATTTATATATGATAATTAGATGGCAGTGGGACATGCTATGAAATAGATAGTACATTTATTGACCAGGATGTATGCAAGTGGAAACAGTGGAAAAGAACTTGGAGAGAAATAGGAGGTAGGAAAAAGGGTAGAAATAAATAGGGTATCGTATTTAGATGAAACTTCATTTTATGTAAAATTTAAAATCACTTAGCAAGCATTGAAACAATGCAAATATCCTCAAAATTAAATATTAAGAATCACATATTCTCATAGCTATAGAAAAAATTACTAGCAAACTATTCTTACACCATTGACACAAAGCAGTTCCACTTCAGCTTTCTGTAATGCTTTTTTGTCTGAATTTGTCTCAGATGAAGCAGTATTAAATATTTGATCCCCAAGATACTGGTTTTTTTTTGGTCAAAGTATATTAATACCTTGAATTTAATATATAAACTAGACTTTCCACCGTGATACTGATTTCTGGCTGCATATACTCAGGGCTTCACTTAAGACGGATAGGCTCTTATCCTTTGTATTTTTGATGTGGTATATCACACTGATTTGCAAATATTGAATCATCCTTGCATCCCTAGAATAAATCCTACTTCATCAGGGTGAATGATCATTTTAATGTATTGTTAAGTGTGGTTTCTGAATATTTTGTTGAGGATTTTTATATCTATGTTTATCAGGCCTGTTTCCTTTTTTTATTGTGCTTTTCTTTGTCTGGTTTTGATACCAGGGTATTGCAGGTCTCAGAATACTACAAAGCCTTAGTAATCAAAACAATATTATACTGGGGCAAAAATAGACACATAGATCAATAGAACAGAATAGAAATCCAGAAATAAATCCACACTTATATGGTCAATTCATCTACAACAAAGGAGGAAAGAACATACAATGGGGAAAGACAGTGTCCTCAACAAATAGTGCTGGGAAAACTGGACAGCTAAGTGAAAAGAATGAAAATGGACCACTCTCTTACATCATACACAAAGATAAGTTAAAAATGGATTAAAGACCTAAATGTGAGACCTAAAATATCATAAAAATGCTATTAGAGAACATAGGCAGTAATTTTTTTTTTTTTTACATAAGTGAGGCAACATTTTTTAGATATGTCTTCTAAGGCAAAAGAAACAAAAACAAAAATAAAATATTAGGACCACATCAAAATAAAAAAAAAAAACCTTTGTACAACAAAGGAAGCCATCAACAAAACAAAAAGGCAACCTCATGAATGGCAGAAGATATATCCAATAAGGGTTAATATCATATATATATATATATATATATATATATATATACACACACACACACATACACACATACATACATACATACATATATATCTCAATAGCAAACCACAACCACCCAATTAACAACTGGGCAGAGGACCCAAATGGACATTTCTCCACAGACATACAGATGATCAACAGACACATAATAAGTTGCTCAACATCACTAATCATCAGAGTAATATGTAAATCAAAACCATAATGAGATATCATCTTACACCTGCCAGAATGGCTAAAATAAAAAAGACAAGGAATAGCAAGCATTGGTGAGAATGTGGAGAAAAGGAACACTTGTGCACCATTGCTTTCCCTGTAAATTGACATAGCCACTATGGGAAACATTATGGAGTTTCCTCAAAAAATTAAAAATAGAAATACCATATGATCCAGTAATTCCACTCCTGAGTATATACCAAAGGAAATAAAAACAGTAATTAGAAAAGGTATATGCCCCTCCTAATGTTTGTTTCAGTATTATTTACAATAGCTGAGATGTGGAAGCAAACATGTCCACTGAGAGATGAATGGATAAAGATGCGGTGTTTACACACCATGGGATATTGTGCAGCCATGAAACAAGTATGAGAGCTTGTCATTTGCAACACAGAGAAACTTAGAGGATGTTATACTAAATGAAATATGTCAGACTGAGAAAGACGTATACCACATGATTTCGCTCATGTGGAATCTAAGAAAAAAACAAATAAACAAAGAACAGAATCACACTAATAAATACAGAGAACTGATGATTGCAAGAGGGAAGGGGAATGGAAGGATGGACAAAATAGAGTGTGGGGAATGCAGGCTTCCAATTATAGAATAAGTTACAAGAATGGAAGGAAAAGCATAAGGAATATAGTCAATGGTATTGTAATAGTGTTGTATGGTGACAGATGGTAGCTAAACCTGTGAAGAGCATAGCATAATGTATAGGGAAGTTGAATGGTTATGTTGTACACATGAAACTAATATAACACTGGGTGTCAACTACAGTCAAATGCAAAAAAAAAAAATGTTAAAAAGGGATAGGCTCTTGAAATTAAAGCAGTAAGAGTTCCTGCCATTCATCTCTGACACTTTATGAGGTAAATCTGTTGATCATATATTTTGGGGAACTGTCTTTCACTCAGAGTTAACTTGATGAAAGCAAGTTAGAGGGGCATTTTTAGTAGCACACTCCTTAGCTCAAGATTATAGGTCATGGTTTAAATTGAAGGGACAATAACATGTACACACACAATTTTAGCATGTAAAAATGGGAATATACCAAGATACCACTAATGCATAATATTACTCTATATGATAAATTTTGAAATTTTTTCAGAGTGTAAATGTGTTCTTTTTACTTCATCAATGTTATATATCTAGAAATCATAACTATTTTTCTATATCATTGTATGTAAGAGGTAGGTAGGTTTAGAAATATGGCAAATTTAAGATACTTGGTGGCTCAGTTGGTTAAGTGTTGTGGGATAGAGCCCTCTGTCTGGCTCTGCACTCAGCGTGGAGCCTGCATTAAATTATTTCCCTCTGTCCCTCCCCCTGCTCTTTCTCTAAAACAAATAAATTATATCTGAAAAAATACATATGACAAATTTAAAAAATTATAAGATTAAGTAATAAATCTGATTATTTTACCTTTGGTAGGTGGAAGCATATCTTTTCTTCGCCTAATTTGTAAATACTTTTTATACTATCATCTTAATGGATATCTTGCTGTTATTATTGTTGTTGCCAATAGTTATTTTCTTCATATTTCAGTTACCCAACACACCCAGACAAAAATTCTTTCACCCAACAATGTAAGTTCCTCACTCACTAGCATAAATGACAGAATTTAATAATGTGGACATGACTTTTCTTTGGAAAGTGTTTTATGTAATAGTAGAGTGCTATCTTTACTCTCTCAACTACTTATCCCATTATTACCACATTCAGCTACATTTAGCATCTACATAGTAACATTTAAAAACAAAGTTCCACACTATGAAAATTACTTTATAGCTTTTTAAAATTATGGTTCAAAGAATAATTATAATATTAACTAATATTTATCAAACATTTACTAAGTGCAATCATTTCTTAGTGATTTATCTAATTTAATTCACTGACCAGAGTCTACAAAGTTACCATTTGTCCCAGGTATAGATGGGACATATGCTCTTTGATCTTTTCCTGGTTCCAGGAATGAGTAATAAGTAACTGATTTGGGGAAGGCTTTTGTAAAACCTATATATATTTAATCAGCAAACTCCAAAAGTTCCAAGCTGGTAGTTTTTATTTCTACAGACTGAATCCAGGAAGATCTTCAGAAGTGGAATATAGAAAGCCACTAAAAGAGATCAAAGGTAACAGGAGACAGTCTTTCAGGTAGCAGTCAGTCTGTGGTAATTAATTTCATGCATAAGCCAGAATTGTCAGTAATAACCCTTTCCACAAGAACTGCCAAAGGTCTTTTGTAAATATCAGAGGTCTTTTGTGAAGCGTATGAAACAGATATTTTATAGAAAGTACAAGCAAAATGCATTCACATTAGCAGAGAAACAAGCAACTTCTCCTGTTGTGGCAGAATTTATGCACACAACAAATAGAAACAGAAAAATATCTAGAAATAGAAATGAGCGCATTTGCCAAAGTTTGCATAGTCAATGTTTAAAGTCACTTATCTATAGGAACTAAATTTTGGACAACTGTAGTAGGCAAGGCTTTAGTGATGATTAATATGTCAGCTCTGATCTGAGAGAGTGACCCTGCTAAGCTGGAATGATGTGGATCAATATGGGGTAAAGAAGAACAACTTATGATTATTAGAGTAATAGAAGAGAAGAAAATATCCAAATCCACAAATGAAGTACTTTGTCTCCACGCTACGACATTTATTCTACCCAGTATTGGAAATTAGTGCCAGAATTATCTTGAAGCCATACTGCATATTGTTTTTATAAATTTATGTGTGTGTGTGTATATATGAAAATATACAGTATAGATATAACTGTAACCAAATAAATATGCAATTTGTTCCTCAACATGGGTTTATTGCTTCTCCATTTTTATTTTTTTTCTTCTTTTAAAAAAATTCCTCAAGTCAAAACGAAAAATATATACTCCAGGTAGTGTAAAAGTGATAATATAACTAAACCAGTCCACCTCAACATCAAAATACTTAGTTAATATGTCAATTTACAGGCTGGAATGGAAAGAAACATATAAGAATGGTGCTCAAGCAAGGACAACAGCCTGACAGGGCGTTTTGTAGTTATCTATAGGGCCTATATACACTGTAGTAAGCATATTTAAATATACTTTTCATTTAATGTATAGGAAGAAAAGTCTAGGATGATGAAAAGAGATGGAACTTCAGATAGATCCAAGTACACAAAGATATTTAGTATATTCTTTAAATGTGTGAATTTAGCAAATGAAGCAATGTAAAGCATTAAACTGAAGTATTTGGTCTTTTATACCTTGCATTTTTAGAAGCCAGATGTAATAAGCATCTTCAAAAACAGACAACTTAAGTGACAAAGCACATAATTTAATTGATAATAGAGTGATTATTTCTAAACTTGTTACATTAGATAATGGATACTAAAAAGTAGACTACTTATAACCTAATCTCACTTTTATATTTAATTATAAAACAAGATATGTGGCAGTTTTATTACTGGAATGTACTATAAATGTGGTATCAAAAAAATACAACTTTGGCTACCACACAGATATTTTGGACGTTTGTTGTATATAAGGATGCACATTGTTGAGACTGCTCCCATATATACAGAACTTCTCATTCATTCATGTTTTAAAATGATTTTTAAATACAGGTTTTCTTATCCCATTTAAGAAATAACTATTTCTATCCTTCCTGTCAGAGTAAGTTTATTTCTTGTCTAAAATTTACTTGTCTAAAATTTTAAAATCATATCAACAAATTTAAGAAGACACGTTGATATACACATATATAAATTCTACTTATACAAGTTATCATTTCCAGGAGTGATTTCCTTAGTGAAAAAATGTTGGCAAAAAATGTCTAAGAACCATAAAGATTCAAAATATTCAAAAGTAAAATATAACCTAAATGTGTTGCCATATTGGAAACCACGCTTTTTTAAGCATTATTTATCATTTCCTTTAAGTCATTATTTCAGGGCTGAGGTATTTACTAGCCATAGGTAGGCAGTTTTTCCTCTTTCCAGTATCCAAGATACCTTTTAATACTTTGCAAAATAAATAATGTGGAGTTATCTAAAGAAGAGTGCTCTAAGTCTTTTAGAAAATCCTGTTTGAGCAGGCACTTTATATACCCTTTTTAGGTGATAGTTACTTTTTAAGAGTCTATCATTCACTTCATTCCTCTGTATCATTCAGCTGTCATTTTTAGTTCCATAGAGCAAATCCAGAACCCAAACACATTATCTTTTCACTTATTCTGCCACCTTCACACCCCTACACAGTTGTCTGACCTGGGGAGAGATAATTTTCAGATACATTCAACCACCTTAATAAACTAAGATATATTAAGAGATGAAGATTTAATAGCTTCAGGAAGCCAAATCAATTTTCTCTGTTACTTGTATAGAGTAATTAGAGTGACTAGAATCTAAGAAAAAAGGAAAGGTAACCTTTTTAAATTTGATACACAACTGTGTCTTTTCATGAGTTCTTGGCTAAACATTTTACAGTCAGGCTGTGATCAACTCATTTTTTAATAGAATTATTTGTAGGATCTACTTCACCAATATTTAAACTTGTTTTGGCCCTTAGTGGGAAAATGTTTCTATCCTTTTCCAATAATATGAAAATATATATTTAATTTACAGGTTGGTTGATAATGATGTGAAGCATTGCATTTTGGGAAGAACAATCTTAACAGGTGCATGGGGCAATAGGAGGGCATCTGCAAGTGGCCAACAGATGGACATGGCAGTGGGAGAGAACCACCAGGAAGGTAGCAGATGGACATAGCGAAAGAAAGGCAATTCCATGTGAACAGTGAGTGGCTAGACCAGCAGCAAAACTTTGCCACTTGGCATATGGTAGAAAGCTCATTGCATCAGCCAGGATTTGTACTATGACATTTTTGGCCAAATCCGAAAGAGAGATTTCTAAAACCTGCCTATGACAGTTGGTTCAAAATTCAGCAATATTTTCAGAGTGAATATTGCAAATTCTGCCTTAAGAAGTTGTGCTACTTTTCTTTTAGGTTCACAAAAGACCTTGGCACCTCATACTCACATAATTTTGAAACTGAGGTGAAGATCCATCCAATTCACAATTAGAAAGAAAACCAAAGTGAATCTTTTAAAGCATTCACTGATATTAAGAGGGAAAATAATGTAATAATGTGCTTAATTTTAACATGTACCTAATGGGAGAATTGACTTATTCATTCACTGTAAAAGCTTAGTGAATATGTCAATACTTTATTAGATACACCACGAGCAGCTTAATCTTCCTGTAAACACAACTTTATTACTTCACTCTCCAACTTAAAGAGTCTTTTTTTTTTTTTTTAATTTTTGTCCCAGTCAACAAAATTAAAATCATGTAGCCCACATTTAGGGTCCTTCACAGTTGGGTCCAAAGCTTCATACCCTGCCACTACTTTATACAAGCTCTGTACTTGTTGCTTATTCCCAAATAAGACTCACAGCCAAGACTCACTCATTTCTGCCCAAAATATCTCTTATTCAAAATACAGGTCAGTCAAGAATATATCTTGATTCTCCCAACTCTCATGGCAACATTTTTAAGCTGCAGCATTTCTTAATGACATACAGCATTCCCTCTGTTACTACATTTTTTAAATGTCCTTTATTTCTGTTACTAAATCAAATTGCTTCAGGAATTTCTAATTCAGAGCTCACACAGCATTTTAAGCAAAGTATGTGTTCAATGGACTTTTGAAAAGTTTCAGAGTATATTCTGAGTATAAATCCAAAGTAACTAAGAAGTTCTTAAAAAGGAATTAGCATTTAACCTTGTTTATATTTAATCAATAAGCTAATCTAACACAAATCTAGCAGAATCTTCTAGCTACTTCCTTAAGATTTTTTGCATACTTTTTTTGATAGATATTGCTTATAAAATATTGGAGAGTACTTAAAACACTTTTTTTCTTAAATGTTGAGAAAGTATTCCATTTAGTAAAATATATAGTTAGTAAATAAATGTTTCTAAACAAAGGCAAACTTAACATACACACTTTTCAAATTATGATAAACTCCACAAAAGTAGAATCAAATTGCTAGAGTCTTTTGGCTTAATGTCCCTACATACCATACTTCTATCTAATCCAGCATAGAGTCCTTATCTTGATGCAAGCTCAAGGGAGAGTACTCTTCTGTATATAACGATCAGCATATACATAAAAATTTCATACTTCAATAAGTTACATGTGGAAATAAATGATATGTGGAAATAATCCACATAATCTCAAGCTATTTAAAAATATAGTTGTCTCTCACAAATCTCAAATTTAAATAATCATTAATTTGAATTAGATGAACATAAAACTATTAATTCTTATTTTTCTATTTTTTCTTTGTAGTTTTCATACTGTTGCAACAAACCTATTCTGTAGCTATATCTCAAAATTAGAAATCGTTTAGTCATTTTGATGGCTCTAGATTTTCTAATATATGTAGACTAAAGATATAATTGTCCTAAATTGAAAATACAAGGAGTTATTTACTGGAATCTTCCCTTTCAGAAAACTAAAGGGAAATAAACATACAAATCACATAGTAGTGTAACATTGCCTGTGATCTGAAATCTCTTATTCATTGTAAAGTATAAAGTTGAAATAAACACAAAAATTAAGCTTTTATACATAATGTTAGCCAATTTCTTTTGGAGTATTCTTCAATTTAAAAGGTTAAATAAACTTACTTGCTTTTACATATTCCTTAAAACAATTTGAATGTTCAATCAATCTTAATGATACTAGGTAATTGGAAACTAGCCATTAATTTCATATAGTGAGTTTCCAATTAGCATTTTATTAAATATTTCCTTGAAAAAAATACTAGAATGCTACCATTTAACTTATCCTCTGTTCTTAACCTTTTTCCTTTTTTTTCTTTTTTTAAATCTCAAAATCAATAATATCATTGTTTCCTGCAGGAAACTGTGACAAATTTGGCCATTCTTTTTTTTTTTTTTAAGATTTTATTTATTTATCAGAGAGAGAGGGAGAGAGAGCAAGCACAGACAGACAGAATGGCAGGCAGAGGCAGAGGGAGAAGCAGGTTCCCCGCCGAGCAAGGAGCCCAATGCGGGACTCGATCCCTGGACGCTGGGATCATGACCTGAGCCGAAGGCAGCTGCTTAACCAACTGAGCCACCCAGGCATCCCCAAATTTGGCCATTCTTAAGTAAAGGTTTTGCTTAAAGAAGATCTTCATGATGAAGAACAAAACTGTTCTTTGTTCTCAAATCCCTTATTTTTCTGTTAACCTTTAAAATAGGAAAAAGTGGGGCGCCTGGGTGGCTCAGTGGGTAGAGCCACTGCCTTTGGCTCAGGTCATGATCTCAGGGTCCTGGGATCGAGTCCCACATCAGGCTCTCTGCTCAGCAGGGAGCCTGCTTCCTCCTCTCTCTCTCTCTGCCTGCCTCTCTGCCTACTTGTGATCTCTCTCTGTCAAATAAATAAATAAAATCTTAAAAAAAAATAAAATAAAAAATAAAATAAAATAGGAAAAAGTGAATCCTCACTATGACTGAAAGATAAGATACAGTTCACTTAGCAAAAATACCAGGTGCTTTCTCTTAATCAGTTAAAAATTTTGGTAAACTCAATCTTTGGTATCCCTTGTCAACACATATTTGGTTGAGTCACCTTTCAACTCAAATGGAAAATACTGCATCATAAGATGGCAGAGGAAGGAAAGAACTGATGAGTTCCAAAGGTCACAGAAGACTTAGTCGGCTTTCCTGTTGATGTGTGCTAATGGACTTGCCTGAACCCTCATAATACATCCACCTGCTAAAAATGGTGGGCAACAGTGCTACAAGTGCTGCTGTTTCTCTTAATCACTGATGAAACATATACTAGAATGCTAGCATTGGAGGAAATTTTAGACCTCTTGTATTTAAGTTAACATTATATGAATTTCACAAAATCATACAGCTTGTTAGTAGCAAAAATGAAAAGAAAAAAGGGTAAGATAAAATAAAAAACATATGTAATTTATGCATGCAACAAAAATTAAGATTTAAACTAGATCCAGAGACTTCTCATAAGAAGACAAGCTAAAATGATTAAATTTCCCAGTTTTAACAGATAACAAATTTTTCTAATTTTCTAAGTATTTTGGTATTGTTTAGACATTTAAAATGAATTTTCCTAACCATCAATGCCCTTTTAGAAACTTCTTTCAAAATAATACATATGAAATGGCTGAAAAATGCACAACCATATTTAGCAAGGAAAAATATCCTTTTGTCAAAATAGATCATCATGCAATAAGAACAACAATGCAATTTTAATACAAGCCTAGAAATGTTTCATGCCAACACTGGTATAAAAGCTTCACTACAATACAGCTAATCTAAATGTTTATACTTCACCATGCCATTAAGAATATGAATTTTTGTCTCTTTATAGATTCTTAGTTTGCTACTAAATCATTAGCACTTCAATTTTTTTTTTTTTAAATCAGGTTTTTGCAGCTGGCAAAATTTAAGATTAAAATGATTACTTTAGGATATTTAATGTAGTCTAAAATTAAGTGGGAAAGTCAGTTAATCAAAGCACAAATTATAGAACGTCTCAAGCTACTCATCAAGGTCTCTTGTTTATAGTATGCATATCTGTGATTAATTTGTGAATGTCTGAGATGTGGGAATTTACACATGGTTTTGCAGACAAGGCATGCCTGGAAGTGTGCTGTACTACTTGAAAGGGAGGAAAAAAAAATACAAAATACTGAAAAAAAAAATCCTTGCAGAAGATGAGGATGCACAAAGAGGGTAAACATTTATCAAATATGTTATATTAGGGAGGGGAAACTTTCCTTGTTGGTGAAGTTCCTTGGGTTTTCTTGTTCTATGCATACATCATGTCAGGTTAGAAAATATCACAGATAAATATTGCATTGTATAATATAGTATTCTGAATACAAATAAGGGGGAGATTTTAAATGTCAATGCATAATAGATATCTCACATGTGGTTTTTATTCTAATTTGTTTTGCTGATTTTACACTTGAGAATGATATCCAGGTTTATGGTAAAATGATGATACTCTACCACAGCTGTGATTTCTTTTTTTTTTAATATTTTATTTATTTATTTGACAGAGAGAGAGAGAGATCACAAGTAGGCAGAGGCATGCAGAGAGAGAGGTGGAAACAGGCTCCCTGCCGAGCAGAGAGTCTGATGTGGGGCTCGATCCCAGGACTCTGGGATCATGACCTGAGCCGAAGGCAGAGGCTTTAACCCACTGAGCCACCCAGGCACCCCCACAGCTGTGATTTCTTAAAAAACATTTAATTAAGACCTTCAAGTTTTAAACTAGAAAATCACACATATCAATTTAGAATGTTATGGAAGAATAGGTGAATCTTACTGACAATGACTTTATTTGAAATATGCTTATTTAGCATAGTTAAGATTGTATTAAAATGTTGCTATGTAGATATTTTTTCCTAACCATTAGCAAAATTACATATTTCAGCTAAAACTAATTTATCTTCATTTGTTAAAAATGGAAATTTCTTAATATGGAGAAATATTATGCTCATCTTAAAGAAAATCATGTACAAAGTACTTGGTAATGTAATTGCAATAATGTTGGTTTACTCTCCCAGACTAATAATATCAAATGGTGCCATTTAAGAACTACAAACCAGGGCACTTGAGTGGCTCAGTGGGTTAAGCCTCTGCTTTCAGCTCAGGTCATGATCTTAGGATCCTGAGATCGAGCCCCGAATAGGGCTCTCTGCTTAGCAGGGAGCCTGCTTCCCCTCTCTCTCTCTACCTTCCTCTGTGCCTGCTTGTGATCTCTCTCTCACTCTCTGTCAAATAAATAAATAATCTTAAAAAAAAAAAAAAGATCTAGAAACCAAAATAAACACCAAACCTCATTCCTCAAACAAACTAAACAGAAAATTTATTGAATTTACTGAGACAATCTCCATATGGATTGACTTAAGTTTTCTTGATTTCACTCAAAAGAACACTTTTGTTTCCTAATTTTGTTTATATTCCTTCCTAATTTTGTTTCCACTGTTGTTTCCTAATTTAACCCTTCTAAAATTATTGTGCTTGAATATTTTAAAAACTGCTCTTTAAGTTATAACTCAAGTCATAAATTTGAAACAAATCAGGTTTCAAAACAAAACCATGTATATTAATACTTGTTTTGCTTTTTTTTTTTAATTAGCAATGATTTGGTGACAACTACTCTCTATGCATATGCTGCTATGTAGCTGTAAGAGCATGGAAAATAAATGCATTTTCTGCCAATGCTAGTCATTAAAACTTTCAGAGATGAAGAAAATGTGCTATATCTATGCTGTCTGACATGGTAACTATATGACTAATGAGCATTTGAAATATAGTCAGCATGACTGAAGAAATAATTTTTTTATTTTAATTTTACTTGATTTAAATGTACATATAGTCTCGTGTGATTAGTGACTACATCAGACAGCATAGGGCTTGACTAAATGTTTTCAAACCATTCTAATTATGATCCTCTAATAGTGTACGAGTGTATTTACTTATAGAGCATATAATACAAACTATATTATTAGTTATATCCTAAAATGTAAACAAGATATGTTATAATTTTGAAATAAAGATGTGACAAACATTTTCTTTAAAATACAAATCATTGTTACAATTTTCATTAACTAGCATTTATTTCATTAGCTAGCATTTATTTCATTAGCTAATATTTTCTTAGCATTTTATTTATTTATTTGACAGAGAGAGAGAGAAAGAGAGAGAGAGCACAAGCAGGGGGAGTAGAAGGCAGAGGTAGGGGGAGAAGCAGGCTCCCTGTTGAGCATGGAGCCCAATGTGGAGCTCCATCTCAGGACCCTGAGATCATGACCTGAGCCAAAGGCAGACAGTTAACCAACTGACCCACCCAGGTACCCCTCATTAGCTAGTATTTTTAAGATATCAATATAGAATAAACTATGTCTTCAATAATAATGGACATAAATGTGTATCCCAGATAGTGTTCTTTGGAGTTTTTAATCTCTGCTAATTTTTTGGTCAGATCTAATTAAACTGTCACTGTCTTAAGTCCACAAAAGTGTTCATATGATGCATAGGAGACATGTTAGTTCTGTAGTTTCATTGGGTATATTTATTACACCCATGGGTATATTTATTACTTGAATAGGTTGTCTAAAAAGAGAGATCTTTAAATAAGTTTATAAAACATATATATTTTAGAATGCTTTATAACATCCTAAAGACAACAAAAAGAACCTCACCGTTGATATCTCCACGTGGTAAATAATTTATGTAATAAAGGTGAACTATGATTGTCAAAGATTTATGGTCTGGGTGAAGAAGCTCATGAACTCAGTAAATTAAATATTAGTAAAACACAATTTCTTTTCAAGAACTCCATCAAAAAAGCAGTCTTAATATTTTCTTTCCACATTCATTAGTTTGATCAGCACAGTCCCTTTTTTCTCTCTCTCTCTCCTTTTTTAAACAGTCCACTTTGGATATTAGTCTAGGCAACACTGTTTTATCTCATCAGTGAAAATATCAGAGCAAAGATAATTGATTTTTTGATAGACTATTAAGAGGGAAGGAAGGAAAGTGGAAAAGAAGCATGGATGGAAGGAAGGAAAAAATTAGGGGAAATCTTGGTTATATCTGATCTCTATATTCTCCCTTCTGATTACTAATTTTCTTTTGGGGAAGCACCTACCCTCCACTTTTTGTCCATTTAATATAAGTGGAACCAATAAATCACCATATCAATTACTGTCCCCTCACCCATCCCTTTTCAATGTATGGTTAAAATTGACCTAAAGTGGAACTTTTGAGAAAGCAAAATATATTTTATTAAATGTTATAATGAGAAGTACATACCATAACATGAAGTCAACAAAGAAGAAAGTAGGAAATAAAAAGCATCCTGAGCATCTTTATTTAGGCATGCCTGAAGTCTATGCTTCACTTTTCTGTTATATAAGTCAATGCATGAGTATTGTTTCTTACACTAGTTTAACATTCTGTCATCTCCAAGTGAAAATATGAATAAAAAAATGCTCTATTAGACCTGCTACCACCTGACAGAAATAATTGCTAAAAACTTTCCAAATCTGGTAAAATCTATACATCCAAAAAGCTCAACAAATCCAAGAAGGATAAACACAAACAAATCCACAACTAGACACACTAGTTGAGAGCTGAGGACAAGGCTGGAAAAAAATTAAAAAACACAAAATTGTAAGAAAGAAAAACTAGATAAAAGAAGAAACATTGAGAGGCTGCTGTAGCCACCCAGAAAGATGATAAAGATAGTCTAGCTCAAACAAGGCAACAGAGGTAGAAAAGAACAGATATTCTATATTTTAAAAGACAGGTTTGACAGTATCAAATTCCCAAACAAAAGATCTTTATAAATTCTCTAATTATTCTAGATGTTGCTGTCAACATGTTTCTGTTAATCCTTTAAGTCTGTTTGGGTTTTATTCCTACTATGAACCTTATTTTACATATTTATATATATCTATGCATAGCTAAAAAAACTATACTCCTGGGTTTATGCCTGAGGTAAAATGCATTTCAATTTAAAATACCAGAAAGAGATTGAATCTGCAGCTAGTTGCTCAGCTGAGCACAGTGTCTGGATACCTAAAAGCTACCTGAAAGCTACTACGACCCTGAATCACAGCTTAAGTCACTGTCTCACAGAAAATCTAGAACATGGATTACTAATGACAGTACAGTTTGACAAATATGTTTTAAATAGAGATTCTTTAAAAGTGTCTATCATTGAGATTATTACACATAAAGTATTTTACAGACATGTGTATAAATCATTTATCAGAAATACTCCACATATATTTTTAGATAAATTATATGTGCTTTAAGGAGTGGACCTGCTTTTTAGTAAGTAGGAGGCCCCAAGAGCCAAGTTTTATTTTGAATGGGTTGTTGGAACGCAGGGGATGAGTGAACAAATGCAGGTGGTGTAACAAGTCATCCTGCTTGACTTGCAAGTCCTGCCAGTATGTTCCCATTGTCATCCTTGTCCTCTCTTATAATTAAGGGCATTACTCACAAAAAGAGTGTGCCAAGGGTAAAGAAGCAGGAATGAGATGACCCAGTAAGTCTGGCCATGTGTAACTTCTGTGATTCTTCAGAAATGGACAAAGGACACAGTATCTGCTGGAAGCCAAGTGAAGCAAGGCACAGACATGAGAAGGCCCAAAGTGGGGGCTAATTTTGAGACTGTTTTTAATCTCAGTAGTGTTTTTTAAGTCACAATGTCAACACGAGAGAACTGATAAATTCTGCCTGTTAGAAGAACTTAGTGAGATCATCTACACTTCTGGGAAGATAAGGATCCACCTGTCAAGTCATGTGATCTCCATAAATGATGAGCACATAAGAACTGGGCTGTTAAACATAGTACAAAATCCAGAGAGATTCCAAAGAGTCTCCACATTAAAATGAGCATCAAACAAATTCTCAGTTTGACAGCATTCTCTGCAGTCCTACTGAAAAGATCTAGTTTAACGTCTTTGGTGGCACCATGAGCCTTCCCTTCCTATAATACAAAATCTGCCCATGCGGTTATGACTCAAAAGCTCCCGCTATAGTACTTGGCAGGATTTTGTACAGCATCCATTTTGAAAGAAAGGTCAACTCTAGGCAAGATTCTATTGAACAGAGGTGCCTGGGTGGCTCCTCCCAGAGAGCATCTGCCTTTGGCTCAGGTCATGATCCCAGTGTCCTGGGATGGAGCCCCTATCAGGCTCCCTGCTCAGTGGGGAGCCTGCTTCTCCCTCTCCCTCTGCCATTCTCCCTGCTTGTGCTCCCTGTCAAATAAATAAATAAATAAAATCTTAAATATATTGGGCAAAAGATATGAAGTCAAGGTCCTTAAAATAAACATATACAGTAAAATTCTATGTTAATTTCCCGAACCCAAAATGTCTTCCTGTCAACACACTTACATACAAATGTGTGCTTGTGTACACATGCTTCTCAGGAAAGAGATGATTAGAAAAGGTAAAAGAAGATCCTATAAAACTCCAACAGCATGAAATGGGAGTGGATTAGACCACCATAAACCACATGGGAATTTGTCAGCCTTAACATGTTCACTATTATCAGGTAAATATAGCACTTTTAGCTTTACCTACCTAAACTTATTTATTTTAAGTCAATTCCCAGACTGCATTAGCATTTTTGCTGAGTGAGAACTTGCTATATACTATGCTTCCTGACTGTGAATTACATGTAATAAACAGGTATCTGCCTTTCTCTTCTTTTTAAAAATAATCATGTATTTCCTCATCAAGCACTCATCTTCATGCTGTTTCTGCTATGAGGACATTTACACATTAAATCAAAAGATAATGGTAACTATAACAAAAATTCACTGAGTTTGGGCTTGGCTTGGGTGGGCTGAGAAATAAAAACAAATTTAACAGTATAATCTATACTCCACTTTGGAAAACATGATGTGCAGAAAAAGCTATGGAAGAACAAAGATTATGTGATAGCAATTAAAATTCCCACTAAATACAGTTAAAGTAAACAAGTTTCTCATAAATAAATATATATATATATAAATATAATCTCAAACATTCCATAGACTTATTTTTCCAAAAACACAGAAAGAGTATTAGATTGCATTTAGGTTTTTTTTTAATATAATTTTTTATTTTTTATAAACATATATTTTTATCCCCAGGGGTACAGGTCTGTGAATCACCAGGTTTACACACTTCACAGCACGCACCAAAGCACATACCCTCCCCAATGTCCATAATCCCACCCCCTTC
>NC_081559.1:88333354-88417650 GCF_022355385.1 Mustela nigripes | reverse complement strand
ACCAAAGAGACACAGAATCTATACTCAGAAAACTATAAAGTACTCATGAAAGAAATTGAGGAAGACACAAAGAAATGGAAAAATGTTCCATGCTCCTGGATTGGAAGAATAAATATTGTGCATTTAGTTTTTATATATACGAACTATTTATCTTACCTCACCGAAAGTACCTATAATGCTCCTCTTTTGTATTCATTAATAAATTTGGGAGGAATAATTTCATCTGCATCAGTCTGAGTAAACTACATACCTCATTTGATTTCTGGGCTAAGATCACCTCCTTAAAATATTGAACAATATTTAAAACATAAATCTCAACTATCAGGATTCTTTACTTTTTAATTGCATAATGAGAAGAAACCATAACATGTAAAAATCTAATTTTTATTTTAAAATTGCATCCAGCGATGCTTTTAAAAGACAGTGTTCAAATAATTGTCTCAACTCTCAGGACTTTACAAGTAAAATAAGGTAATTTTAAATCCTGAAAGATCATGAAAATGAGTTAATCTATCTTTAAAACAAACATCCTTCACCACCTGCAAGCAATTGTAATTTCATAGTTAAATCTTATAAGTCAGAATACAGAAATTCTGAGTGTTTTCAGCATAGTAATTGGTATAATGTGTGTGTGTGTTTTTTTTGTTTGTTTGTTCTTTTGTTTTTTTGTTTTAAAGCAAAGCAAAACAAAACAAAAAACAAAAAAAGCCAACCTTTGGTATCTTGGAATTTCTCCTGATTTGTTTGTATACAAGAGCATCTGTTATCCTTAGCAAAGCCTTGCAGAGTGGAATCCAACCACCCCACCCCACCCCACCCCACCCCAGCCAGACTTGGGAGTGTCAAAACTGCAACACTTGTGGTCATTGTGAAGCCTATGATTTGAATACTAAGTGATGTATCAATGTTAGCAGGTGCTAAAGGGAATTTGGAATCTGGATGATTGGTCCTAAAAGTAAAATCTCTTCTTTTTCAGTTCTCTGAGTTTTAAAATTTGATCTTAAAATTTCAGAGAACTGAAAAAGAATGTAGATTCTTCCCTGGGTTGTGGGATAACTATATATACCTGGTAGATGTCAATCTTTAATACAAGTCACCTGACTCTAAAACTCTTTATTTATAAGAAACTGAATTAACTCAAGATAAGACAGAACCTCTATGGTGAAGGAATTTACAGGATTTCTAGCGACATGGATTAATTAAACTATTAGTTGCAATGCATTTAAACAAATACATAAAAATTTCTAAGATACTATTATATTAAGATATTATTAAAAGTACAAAATTTCTAGCTAGGTAAAGATAAGAGGAAGGAGGAAAACCTAGTTTTAAGGCAGTATGAGAAATAAAGCAGAGAGACAAAAATAATAGGTATTATGCTCTAAAGAAAGATACCTATTTCAGAATGCTGACACACAAGATGGAAAAAGGAGAAAGGGTAAGAAAACTAAACCAGATCACTTTTTTTTAACTTTAAGCTTAGTTTTTTGTACTAATAAAATATTTTCATTTGCATTTGCTTTTATGTTTGATATCATTTTATCTTTCCCACAGTGATAATATGTTGTAGACAAAAGAATCAGATGCAGTTGCTAGGTAAAGTTGTGTCCTTGAGCAAGTCATTTAACTGCTGTATACCTTGGTTTCCTTATATCTTAATTGGAAGAATTATCCAGGCAACCTCTGTGGTATTCATTAGTGGTATGATTATACTGGAGGCAGGGAAGCTTAAGGTTATTATTTTTATCATTACTTTGCCAAATTAATAGATACACAAATGAAAATATGTGTCTCCATGCATTTTTATACTCCCATATGATGAAATAATAAAACACAATTCAATATAAAATTTAGATCATGCAACATGGAGGCTTAAGTGGGTAGAAGAAGAATAAATGAAACAAGATGGGATTGGGAGGGAGACAAACCATAAGTGACTCTTAATCTCACAAAACAAACTGAGGGTTGCCGGGGGGAGGGGGTTTGGGAGAAGGGGGTGGGATTATGGACATTGGGGAGGGTATGTGCTTTGGTGAGTGCTGTGAAGTGTGTAAACCTGGTGATTCACAGACCTGTACCCCTGGGGATAAAAATATATGTTTATAAAAAATAAAAAATTAAAAAAAAAATAAAAAATAAAAATAGAAAAAAAAAATTTAGATCATTGAAAACAGAACACAGGAGGGCTAACAATTTCCACAGTTGATCTTCCTTTTAGCCATATAAGGAAGGATACACTGTCAATTATTTAATTATCATTAGAAAAAATAGAATACCAGTGCCTAAGCAAGGTTTTCTTTTAGAATTGAAGCCTAACTTTCTCACATTACTAACGGGATTACCAAGTGAAGAAGTGGATGTATTTTTAAACAGTTGTTACAATTAATGAAATATTACTTTTAGTATCTATAGATAAAGCCAGATCAAACTTTTAATCCTAATAATATGATGGCATTTCACTGAAATGGATTACCATTGTTATTCTCTGATGCTCTGACTTTATTCAGGAATAAAATTTGGACAAACTGGTGGATGTATATTTCCTCTTCCATAAATATTAATTGTTCAGCTGGCATTTTAATAAATGCTGACTAGAGAAAAAAAATGGTATATCATAGTCATATTAAAATTAACACAAATAAATATTATCTTAATTAAAACATTTATAGTATACAGAAAATAACTCTAGAAAAAATTTAGATGTCCACACCAGACGTACAAATAAAAAAGGATGTGGTTTCTACCCTCTGAAACCTTGTATAGAAAAGAGAACTTGGAAATGAAAACTTTGGGATTCTTTTTAATGTCACATGGGTGTGGACTAAATAAATTTCCAGAGCAGGTATAAAAGAGAGAAAATCCTATAAATTGAATTTTTCTTCATTCTTTTTTTAGGTTTCTTCCTCAGCTAAAATTGGTGAAAATATATAACTGTGCATTGTATATTATTGGATATTGTGTATCTATTGCATTTGGATTCACTTTACTAAAAAGTCTGTTTTCCTCTCTTAAGACCACAAATTACAAAATACAACTCATGGTATCTGTAGTAGAATTTGGAGTCATGCTAGACCTTTGGAAAAGATTGATTTTGGAATAATGCATTAAAGGAAACAAAATGGGAAATTAGGAATAAAAATCAACTTCTATACTAGGTCAAGCAAGATTTTGGATGTTTTATTTTCTTAAATTTTAAAATGGTGCTAAAACCTGAATTTCCAGGGGTGTCTGGTGGCTAAGTCAGTTAAGCATCTGCCTCTGGCCCAGATCATGATCCCAGGGTCCTGGGATGGAGCCCTACTTTGGGTTCCTTGCTCAGTGGAGAGCCTGCCTCTCCTCTCCCTCTGCTCCACACACTCTCTCTTTCAAATAAATAAATAAAATCTTCAAGACAATGAATTTCCGAATAACATGGCTTGTTCTCACATGATATTAAATAGTCCAACCATTTATGTATACAAAGTCTTAGGCATTGTGCTGCAGGCTAGTGATTATATATATATATATATTTATTTATAAAGTGTAAAAAGTTTAAAAGTTTATAAAGCATAAAGTTTAGTTGGTAAGTATACACACAAACACGTTCACTTCAAAATAAAACTGCACACTCACTGAAGAACCCAAATATGTTGAATTTGTTTTGCATTGCATGTCCTATTCTTATGTAGAACCTTAGTGATAGGAGCTATTCTATAAATACCTGTTAAATAAATGAACAAATGAAGATAAGGACCCAGGGAGAAACCTGAGGAGGAGCACTGAATTAAAAGTAGAGGTTCAAGAATGACTTCTTACAAAGAGAGTGCAAGTAAATTTGGTGCATAATATTTATCCATTCAAAAGTGTAAATGTTAACCGTAATAGGACTTATCAAGCATTTTTTAAAAATTGGCTCACAGTGCTGCTTACCATAAATCAGACAAAAGAAAATTCGAAGTACAAAGAGATGGCCAAAAGCATGATGTGACTATAACCCCCAAACTTACAGATAGATCTGTTGGATGCCAAGTAAGCAGGTACACCAGAACTGGCTAAAAAATGTTAGTAACAGCCATACAAAGTACTTTAAAGACATTTTTTCATTTAATGCTCAGCTCTATTCTGTGAAAGAGGCATTAGCATTGTCCTCATTTGCAGATTAACCACTAGTAGGTTGCAGAGCTACGAAAACCAACTAACCAACCAACCAACCAACCAAGTCTGTCTGCTTCAGAATGTCCAGTGCTCTAGTGCCTACAGATATACCAAAGACAAGAAAAACGGCCAAAGGTTGTAGTTTTAACACAGTAATAAGAAAGCTACTATCGACTGAGTGCCTGATACCTGTGAGAGACTGCTAGGCATCTTATCCACATTATATTTTTTAATCTTCACATCAAGTTATGGTATAAGCATTATTTTCATGAATTAAATTATGAGAAGACTGAGACTCAGAGTTAAGCTATATAACTTACTTAAGACTATAAAGTTAGAAATGATAGAGCTTAGATTCAAGTAGAGACATTTTTGAAATCCACAGTCTGTTCTCTCCATAGATAGCTCAACTGCCAAAGGACCTAAACATGGTAATTCAAATTGGAAGAATGTTGTCCATAATCAGTGATTTTTGAAACAGAAGATGGCATTGTCTTAGATTGACATAACACCTGAACCAAACCTGGCTCTAAATATTGCAAAGAGGCCCCACTTTGCTTTTTCTAGAAAAAGCTGAATTCCTTAATATGGTCCTTTTATTAAAAAAAGAATCATTATTATTTTTCATTTGGATATAATGGTTTCAATATCTCCATGATTTAAATGAAACTTCTCACTAGTCATATCAAAGTATTTAATTATACCACTCATTTGCATATAAATATTGCAAAGTCCCCTTTTGGTTCCATAGTACCAAGGCCAAATTCTATTGCCTAGCATACATGACTTCCATAATACGATACATGTTTAATTGTCAATCAAGGCCTGGCACTACTCCATCATAAATGTTTCACTCCAGACAGACCTGTTTCCCTTGGCAGCACTCTTTCTTTTATCACTGCACTTTTGTTCAACCAACTTCAATTTGGAGAAAATGCTTTACTGGAATCACCTTTTTGAAAATTAGCAATTAGATTTACAAATGCACAGTGTTTTGCAGCATCTTGTGACCTATCTGGCAATCCCATAAAAGGTGACAAAACATCCCTTTACTAACGTTAAAGCAGTGATCTATAGTCACCCTTTTAATTCCTACTGAGATGCTTTTAGATACTTCTGAGAGCAGTCACAATTATCCGCTTGCAGGTACTATATAAGTGGTTATTGCTATATGTTGCATTATATATAGAAGTATATATAATACAATAACCATATATGTTAATTACAACTTATTAAACATCATTATATATTGTATTATATAACTGGCTATTACTATTAGGTAATTGGCTGTAACACACTTAGAAGAAAAAAAAACTATCAGAAATGCAGCTATCACTATCAAGAATGCTGGTCATTGTTAATGCTACTGATCTTCTACAAGCATGTTATGGAACAGAACAAATCCTCTATACATATTATTATGTTAGATAGTACTAAAGCATCTACACTTTTTATTATTTTTATTGATCATTAACTACCTTGCTTTACTAGATTGGTCAGAATACTGAAAATATCATATCTACCCATCACAAGACATGATGATCTTTTGGAGGACTGTGTTGAGCAGATGGTCAGTGTCTGTAGTCAGCATGCCTGCCAGTGTTACCCTGCATTCGCTTCTGCTAGCAATGCATGCGTCATCAGATTATATTCCACATCTTAGAGACTAGAAATCATTCTCACATTGTCATCATTTTTTCCTCCTATTTTCTGACAAGAAAGACAAATATGGATTTTGAAAATATGTATCTGTTCACTTAACTATCAGCTTGGCAACACCCTTGTATTTGGAGATTTTTTTGTAAATCATAATGGATTTCTTTGTCATATTTTCAGACAGTGGAGAAAAATACCTGGTACTAGCATATGTTACAAGGACTGCAGACTTACTTTATTCAAGCATTCTCTGCTTTGCTGAAGGACTTCTAGCTGTATTTTAGCTCAATTGTCCATTCTCTGCTACTGTAGACCATACATTTGAGTTATCATAAATTTTTCTGCTCTAAGCAATCTTTCAAATTTTAAACCATGTAGACTCTATAATCACGTGTATGTGTATACCCATGTGTGTGTATTTGGATGTACCCTTGCTTTTGTAGTTTAACTTTTTGAGAAGTTATAAGAAATCAATTGTTGTGTCAATAAATGGTGAACGGTTGTGGATAATAAATGATCAATATAGAATATTTCACCCTTCTGTAACTTACTTTTTTTTTTTTTTTTTTAATGCTGGGACTATCTCTATGTCAGATTGAATCAGAATCAAGGGGCATAATTTTTTTTCTGGCTTTCAACCAGATTAAGTTTGCACCCATGTGTTTTAGCTTAGACTGTGATTTTTTTTTAGTTCTATTTTGAACCAGGAGCTATTTAACTAATATTAGAATGGATCTTTACACAGGTGTTAGTATAACCAAATCAAATCTGTACAATGAATGTGGGCTTCAAACTATATACAATAATGTGTTTGGCTAAAAATGTTTCTCAACAAGTTGGAAATAGTTAAATATAATACAAAGTAGATAGGCCAAACAAGGAAGATCAGAGTCCAAAGTTTGCAAATAAACAAACAATGCATTATTTTAACAGTGTCTAATGTAAATATATTAGGGTAACTCCATAGAAAATTTTACAATGAAACTGAAAACTATGGTGAATCAAGGTTGTATCTGTCTGTGTACTTTATTATTTCCTGAACTATAGTGTGTCTGTTATAGGATTATAAGATTATAGATACAATCAAGAAATTTGCAAGTTCTAAAACATTGTAAAGGTGTTAATATCATTATAGTTATTTCAGAAGGATTGTTCAGATTTTTCTGAATGGATTATTAGCTTACATTTGGAGGATTTACTGAGACATTTCAAAATGATCTAAATCTAGAGAGTCTAAATCTTTAGAATTATGCTTTCATTCATATCAAGATACTGAAAATATTGACTTTTTATGAGGTTTGGATGAGAACTACTCCTTTCTCTTTTTACTCATATCCAATCATTTCTTCTCCACTTGACTTCCCATTAGTCATCTAAATTATGAGTTGGGATAGGCGGGAAAGGGGGATATTGCTACCTGCTTGTTAGAATGAAGACATTGAAAAAGAGATGGGTGACTTCATTTCCTGAGATTCAAGCTGCTACAGCATGAACTAATATCTGAGCCCAATAGAACTGAATACAAAATATAATATATTAAGGCCCACTATCAAGACCCTTTTAAACTTCTTCAGGCCAGTTGGAAACACATTTATCCAGTAAGCTAATGTGATCCCAATAGTATTTATTTATTACATACTTTAGATGACTTAGTTGCTTACAGTATTTTAGGATAAATTATCAGTCTCTATTTTGTGCTTCTTTAAAAGGGACATCTAAAAATTGCAAAACTGAAAAAAATCACTGTGATTCATTCTTCCCTATTTAATTCAACACTTTAAGTTTTATGGAAGACTCTCTTAGTAAGGAAATGTAATTTTAATTATTTTAGGAATGTGAAAATCTGGTCTTTTAATCTATGTGAAGTTGAATTTTACTTGAGGACTAAAATCAACTTGGATCTTTCTCAGAAGATTTATTAATATATAAATGGAGTTGGGGATTTTAGCTAGGGTTCAAGACAATTGTTTAGTGATTTATGAAACACTGGAATTAATTGATGCTTACTTCAGTGAGACAGTGAGTTACATTCTGACTTCAAAATTTTTCAGGAGTTTATAATCTATTATGATACTAACTACAGATTCTTTCAAAATCCCTGACTCCACAATTTGCCATAAAAATCTATTTTAAATTCGAGTGCTTAAGTAAGGAGCTTTTATGATAGGCCTCTCAAAGAATTTTTTGAGTGTGGCTTTGTTTCATCCCATATTTCTATATACATAGACTTTAAATATCTCTGCAAATTGCTCTGCTGGGGTAATCACGGTTATGCTGTCCTACTTCTGATTAAATCCTAAAAATCACTCCCATCATCTTGAGAACATAATCTGTTTCATAATCCTGCCAAGGAAAGAGAAGATATTCTTGCTCTTTTGCATTCCTTTTCCTGGATCTCCAAATCTGTCAGGTAACCTATGTAGATGTTGTATAAAAAGGAAACTCAGAAAGGTTCCAGATGTGTCTAAATCATTAAGTCAGAGAAGTTAAGATAAAAGTACAGTAAATTACTTTTCAATACAATTATCTAATCCCTTTTCATCTCAAACATATAGGTAATTAATTGTTCAAAGCTTCAATCAATAGCACACAACACTATAGGCCTGAGGCTAGTTTTCAGAACAAAGAAACTGGTTAGAAATTTTAACAATCTTAAATAAGTTTTTTTGATGTGATGAGGATGGTAGTGGTTACACTAAGTCACATCAGTTTTATTTGATTTTCAGTTGGTATGTGTACTTGAAGGCATTTAATTAAGGTTGCATTTAATTCTCAGAATAATAATACTAAAAGAAAGTAGGAAGAGAAGTAGAAGAGGAAAGATGAGAGAAAGACTGATAGCAAGTTCTGAGAATCTAACATATGCATTTGTTATGTATTTCAGTTTTGGAGTGATGTTTCATGTGATAGAGCTAAATTTTCTCTTTCTCAGAATGTAGGTTTGAGCGCAGAGATGTGATAATAAGTTAATTCTGACATTATCGTGGAAAAAAAATGTGTAGAGTTGAACGTGGACTAGCAATACTTGAAACAGAAATGAATAAATTATCAGTTCCTATAGCTATATTGATACTGCTGCCGTAGGCTTATCAGGATGAAACTCTCAGGATTCCCGTTTAGGGTTAGCATGTTTGAGTGCTTTTTAGAAGAATGAAACACAAGTAATTAGGTTAAAAAAAAAAAAAAACCTGTTAAAAAATGCAAATTATTTCTCACTTTCATTTTTTACAGAGTCTTGATTAAAACAGAGAATTTCTTTTTTGATTTAAAAACTTAGAAAATATTTTAAAAAATCTTTTGACCTTTAAAAAAATCTGAAGAAAGAGAGACTTTATTTTGTAGTTGTCAGGTGCTAAAAGAAAAGTAGACCATACTTGATCATAGCAGTAGAATTATCCAGTAGATCCCTTTTGTTTGTACACATCCCCCAAACTGACCCCAAAATTATAGTTCTCATTGCATTGGAAAATATTGCATTAGAAAACAGTTGGAATGCTCTAGGGAGTATCATCTGGCCAATAATACATAAAAACCAAACTATTATTGCTTAGAATGATTGGCGTGATTATAAAATGATATTAATTTAGTAACAACTGCATAATTTATCACTTATTACATACAAAAAATACAAAAGAAAGATAGTTATTTACATGGCTGGTAAAATATCTTCAGCTGTCAAATAAGATACACATTTGAATTTTTGTAGTCTGGGTACAAATAAGAGGATTATTATTTAAGGAGAAGCCAAAATGATCATGAAAACATGACTTCTCTTGGCCACACATATAAGAAAATAAACTGTTCAGATATTACCATAATGCTTTCTTTTTAAAATAAGAATTAATTTCCTTATCATTTTACTGGCACAATATTACAAATAAGTAGGGGAGATAGAAAAGAAAATAATCAGTCTAAAAGCCCAGAAGATGATAAGAATTTACATTAGTTAATTCTGGTATAACAAGAAAATAGAATTCTAGATAAAACCAGTACTTAATTTCTCTATTGTAAATTATTATAACATGTTAGTAAAACATGTCCATTTCAAAAGTATTAGGAATAGATAATTTTAATATTCGTTTTTTTCCAATCTTCACATTCTTTTCTCTATATAGTTTTTCCCATTAAATACATTACAATTTGTATATAATTATTTCTTATGAAAAATAAGTATTTAAAAGTTTTGTTAATTATAGTATATGGGTAGCAGGATTGATAGAGAAGAAATGGGCTTAATTCTTTCATAAGCTTTCTTCCAGGTAAAAGCTTGTAATAAACTAATTTGATCCCTCTAACAAAAAAGTGATGTAGGTATTATGATTTTCGTTTTACAAATAAGAAAACTGAGGCACAAAGCGTTTACTACTAACCATATGTAGAGGATCTTACATCAAAATAAATCAGTTGTCTTTATTATTTGACTACAAAAGATGTAATGTTTATAATTTTTCAGTATAGGACTATGTAAAATGATGATGTGGTTTATAAATATTATGATTGTAAAATTTATTATCCAAACCAAAATATTTCTAAGAATGAAAGAAGGCTCTTAATATCATTCTGGGGCAACAAGAATAAACTGGACTTCATCTAGGCAATTGGGAAAATAGATCACTCTAGGTATAATTAAGTAAGATATAATTAACCTTTGTGGACAGAATATAAGAATTACTGTATTTCCATGTAAGAAATTTTATAATATTTAATTCAATAAAAGTTATTCAATCCCAAATCCAGATATTATACACACAAATGCACAAACACGCACATGATATATTAGGGATATTTATTAAAATGCTAATACATAGTTTCCAAAGCATTATAGTAGCAGAAATTAGCTATCATGTTAAGGATGTCATATTAAGGGGCACCTGGGTGGCTTAATGGGTTAAGCCTCTGCCTTCACCTCAGGTCATGATCTCAGGGTCCTGGGATCGAGCCTCGCATCAGGCTCTCTGCTCAGTAGGGAACCTGCTTCCCCCTCTCTCTCTGCCTGCCTCTCTGCCTACTTGTGATCTGTCAAATAAATAAAATAAAATCTTAAAAAAAATTTTTTTTTAATTAAAGAGGATGTCATATTAAATTATTTGCTTGAAATCAACTCGCTCTTCCACAATGAGTAGGTTTAATGTTCATGTCTATATTATATCTTAGGTGTAGCTTTTTTTTTTTAAAGATTTTATTTATTTATCAGAGAGAGAGAGGGAGCACGAGCGAGCACAGGCAGACAGAGTGGCAGGCAGAGGCAGAGGGAGAAGCAGGCTCCCTGCCGAGCAAGGAGCCCCATGTGGGACTCCATCCCAGGACGCTGGGATCATGACCTGAGCCAAAGGCAGCTGCTTAACCAACTTAGCCACCCAGGCGTCCCTTAGTTGTAGCTTTTAAGTGTCTCTGGTGAATGGATGCAGTAATTTGTTTTAAATATGTGTTCCCAGGGGCAGCTGGGTGGCTCAGTCAGTTAAGCGTCTGCCCTCAGCTTGAGTCCTGGGATAAAGCCCTTCACTGGGGTCTCAGTGGGGACCCTACTTCTCCCTCTTTCTCTGCTGTTCCCCCTACTTGTGCTCTCTCTCTCTCTCTCCCTGTCAAATAAATAAATAAAATATTTAAAAATATATATGTGTTCCCATATTCGAATTTTTGTAAGCTTTTAAAATCAAATTACAGGATGATGGATCTTCTCAGAGAAAGTGATTGTACAATAATCTTGCATTTGAAATCCATGGACTAGAATCAAGTCATGGTTAGATAAGGCATTTTAAGGGAAGCCTTCTACAAAGAGGACAGTATCTCCAATACATCTTTCCCAAAAAATTCAACAAAATTAATTTTCCAGGGATAATTTGAAATGAAACTGTTTGCTTTAGATTTTCCCTTGGAAAGGGAATTTTGGATTATTATATTTGGATCTTTTTGGATTATTAATTTTAATAATTATTATATTAATAAATAATATATTTATTTATAATATAATATATTGTATCATTAATATAATAATGTATTATTATATTAATAATTATTATTTAATGTTATTTATTAAATATCCAAATATTATTATATTTGGATCTTTTTGGATTATTAATAAATAGAAAATTTCACTTTGTTTGGTAGCCTTAGTTCTAAAAAAAATTTATACATTGTGATACTGAAAAGCATCACATTAACTTTAATAATTTAATACTTTTCAATGAAATAGAAATATTAAGTGAATTTAACCAAATTCAGTGAAGTACCTGAAAAATGTGTTCATCTTGACTTTCCTATCCATGATCCTGGTTCTAAACAAACAAAAAAACCCATAAAATGAAAGGTATAATATAAATAATGAGCAAAACACTAAATTTGTTTCCATGTAATATCTAGAGAAATTTCCTATCATGTAATTCTGAGAGCCACTTTGGAAACATATCTCAAGAGATTTTTGAAGGTAAGTTTAGGGTAATAGCAGAACATAACTCCATTAACTAGTTACACATACTAGCACTCAGAAAGAAGATAAGCTTGCAATTCAGTTGCAATCTTCATAACCAGTTTTACTTTTTAACATCTGCAGAAGCTTAGGTGGTTCCACTTAAACCATCTGGGCCATATGTTTCAAATCTGAAATGCAAGGAGTTGGGATCAATAATATTTTAGGAGTTTTTTGACATCCATGGTTCTAGAAATATCTTCCTAAAAAGTAGTCATGAGTCAAGTAAGCTAGATTCATATTCATTATCCCCATTAAATAATCTTCTTTACAAATGGCCAATAAGGTAACAAAATAGGGTATAAAAAAATAAATCTGCTTTTGCATATCTATCACAAGTAAAGATCTCTTTAATGATACATCAATTATCAAAATAAATTTAGTCATTTTGTTCTATTCCTTTTTTTTTTTCTGTTCTATTCCTTTCTAATGGCTTGCTCTATTGGGAATTGTTTTATTTTCAAATAAAGAGTGTACAAGCAAGACTTATAGGTCATTCAATACCAATTTATGATAATATAGGCATTTTACTTCAGATTCAAAATAAAATTACATGGCTTCCAAAAATCCAAGAAAATTCTTTATGTAGTTTAACCCAAACTATAATGTGACAAGCTAAGTTCACTTCTTAATTCTATATCTCTTTTTAATACTATCTCCATTTTTGTACATAATGCTGTAGAAACCATTGCATTAAAAAGATAATGATATATTTGCAAGGATTTTCAGTGGAATCTTTATTAAAAAAAGGTTAAAACAACTTAAATATTTAGCGGTAAAGAATATGTTGAATAAATCATGAATTTCTCATACAAGGGAACATTATATACATATTCAAAAACGTGATGGCGATTTATATCAACATGAAAATATTATCAACAAATTGAACAGAATATTAGGTTATATAACATCACACATAGTTTAATGCAATTTATGCAAACTTACGCAATTCTCCTCAGACACCAGGATATGTGTAAGATCTGGAAGAATATTCAACAACATAACATGTTCACTATGGGTAACTTCGGGCAATAACATTTTTTATTGAATCTTTAAAAGTTATTCCCTATGTTGTGAGTTTGTTTATAATAAGTTTATATGTAGCCCAAACAGAATATTGTCCCTGAATTTTAGCATAAAAAACCCCAATAATAAGCATTTTGACCCCCATTTTTCAAATTAAATCATTATGAGTCAGCAATACTTTTCAGAATTTCATCTCCTATGACAAGTTCCCATTATCTTAAGGTGTATTGAAGTGATAATATTACTTCAATTAGAATATTGTTCCACAAGTACTAAAAACAATGCCCTTTCTTTATACATTTTTAAAATTCTCTTAGCTATGCATATTTCCCCCTTTAAAAAATATTTAAACATCAATGATTTTTGACATTTTTACTGAAATTTTTATTTTATTTGAATTTTGTAGATCACTAGTTTTAGCTTTCCTAAGAGGACAGACTTATTTTATTATTATTTTTTATTTTTTATAAACATATAATGTATTTTTATCCCCAGGGGTACAGGTTTGTGAATCACTAGGTTCACACACTTCACAGCACTCACTCTCCCCAGTGTCCATAACCCTACCCCCCCAAAATCCCTCCCCCCAGCAACCCTCAGTTTGTTTTGTGAGATTAAGAGTCACTTACGGTTTGTCTCCCTCCCAATCCCATCTTGTTTCATTCATTCTTCTCCTACCCCCTTAACCACCCATGTTGCATCTCCACTTCCTCATCTCACGGAGACTTATTTCGCTAAGCATGATACCCTCTAGTTCCATCCACGTCATCGCAAATGGCAAGATTTCATTTCTGTTGATGGCTGCATAGTATTCCATTGTGTATACAAACCACATCTTTTTTATCCATTTATCTGTTGATGGACATCTAGGTTCTTTCCATAGTTTGGCTATTGTAGACATTGCTGCTATAAACATTCGGGTGCATGTGCCCCTTCAGATCACTATGTTTGTATCTTTAGGGTGAATACCCAGTAGTGCAATTGCTGGGTTGTAGGGTAGTTCTATTTTCAACATTTTAAGGGACCTCCAAGCTGTTTTCCAGAGTGGCTGCACCAGCTTGCATTCCCACCAACAGTGTAGGAGGGTTCCCCTTTCTCCACATCCTCGCCAGCATCTGTCATTTCCTGACTTGTTAATTTTAGCCATTCTGACTGGTATGAGGTGATATCTCATTGTGGTTTTGATTGTATTTCCCTGAGGCTGAGTGATGTGGAGCACTTTTTCATGTGTCTGTTGGCCATCTGGATGTCGTCTTTGCAGAAATGTGAGGACAGACTTATTAATTTTTTTTTTAAAGATTTTATTTATTTGACAGAGAGAGATCACAGGTAGGTAGAGAGGCTGGCAGAGGAGAGAGAGAGAGGGAAGCAGGCTCCCTGCTGAGCAGAGAGCTCGATGTGGGACTCGATCCCAGGACCCTGAGATCATGACCTGAGCCGAAGGCAGCAGCTTAACCCACTGAGCCACCCAGGCGCCCCGAGGACAGACTTATTCTAATGCTCTTATACATCACTGACTCTTGGAAAGAAAACAGAAGATAAAGTATACACACCAAGAGATTGACATTTAATCTTCATGGTCCAAATGAGGCATTTGGACAAAGGGCTAGTAGCCTATGATATAATTGAGAAATAATGAGGCCACAGAACAGCTGAAGGTAAACTAAAAATCCAAGGAAGTGAATGCAACATCTGTTCTGACTTTGGGAATAGAGCGTCAGGTGTAAATATCCCCAGTGTGTGTTCTTTATATTTCATATGAACTTGAAAAGGGTGAGGAGACACTACTCACGGAGAAAAACAAAAAATAACAAGGTTCTTAAAAGAAACTTAAAATAACTGTTTACCTATTCATTCCCTTGAAACAGGTATGGCATTGAGTCATAATATATGAGAATTAGTGTGAAAACAGAATTTAAATTGATACATTTGCAGATGTCAAATTTGTTGGAATGGATGGAATATGAAACTTCAGACACTTTTGAACGCTGACAGCTGTTTTGAAAGTACACACGCGGGTGCCTGGTTGGCTCAGTGGGTTAAAGCCTCTGCCTTCAGCTCTGGTCATGATCCCAGGATCCTGGGATGGAGCCCCACGTGGGACTTTCTGCTCAGTAGGGAGCCTGATTCCTCTTCTCTCTCTGCCTGCCTCTCTGCCTACTTGTGATCTCTCTCTGTCAAATAAATAAATAAAATCTTGAAAGTACGCACGCATGAGAAAGTGTGCACACGGGAGTGTGTGTATGTGTATTCTCAGCTGCTAATGCAGTTGATCCGACAAATTCAGTTGGCTTTCATCTGACTTCCTCTGACTTCCAGTGTCAAAAATTGATTATTATCAAAGACAAGAAAAATAATGGAATATAAAGCATAACTGATCAAAACATTACTCTAAATATGTCAAGAGAAAAAAATATAAGCTGAGCAAAAGAGTGCTAGGATGTATTGATTCGTTAAAAGCATAAACAGAATGCTGTGATAAGAATTTTTAAAATACTTCTTTCATGCAGAGAATTTGATTTTCAACTAGAATATAAATAGAACAGGGTCTTCAATGTGTTTTCTTTAAACTACTGCATCACATACCAAATTGTCTTTGAGATATGAAAAGAACATTACATTGTTTTTAAATTTACTTTCTGTTTTACAAAATTAACAATCCCAAATCACCTACTGCTAATCAACCAGAACCAAGCAATATAGCCACAACAGGCAACTATTTGGAAAGTGTAAAAACTATCAGCTTTGGCTATTAGAGTTAAATACTAAAAGTCTTTACCCAGCCCAAGATTATGACTTTTAATTCCAGGGCAGACTGACCTCTTCATCTGAAAGAACCTTTATAGCTTAAAGCCCTGCTGAAGTCATTTTCTTAAGTTAATCAGATTTCCACACTGGGGTTCCACAGCAGGAAAGAGAATTCATACAAATGAGCTCTTTTCCCACCTGCAGTTTCTCTTTGGTTCTGAATAGGCTTATGCAATAATTTATTTTCCACGAAGAATCATTCCTGATAAATACAAAAGTGACTCTCCTAAGCAGAAGCCCCTAGTCATGGAGCCCCTTTAGCTCCAATTAATGGATAGAGGGGACTTCAATATTTTCTCTCAACCATGTCACTGTCATAATCAAGCATTATGTTTTAGCAAGACCTTGAATATGCATTGTACTCAACACAGCTAGAAGTATAATCAAGAAAAGTTACTCTTGTATATTTGTGTAATCTTTTAAAGTACACTTTTCTCATGTACAAAATATTTCCAGTAGGATTTTATTTATTCCACTCTCCTAGTCTTTTCCTAAAAATTTAGGGGGGGGGATAAAAAAGAGAGTAATCAAAGAGAAAAAAATCTGTGCAGCTATTGATTATAAATCCTCTCTCCCTAATATATACCTTTTCAATCATAAGATAGAATAACAACTCCTTAAAGATATACATATCCTAATTCCAGGAACTGGTGAATTGAATAACTTACCTTATAAGGCAAAAAGGATTTTGAAATTGTGTTAAAGACCTTGAGATAAGAGATAATCCAGGCAGGCCTTAAAAGTGGAGGACCTTTGGGGAGTCTGGGTGGCTCAGTGGGTTAAAGCCTCTGCCTTTGGCTCAGGTCATGATCTCATGGTCCTGGGATTGAGCCCTGCATCAGTCTCTCTGCTCAGCAGGGAGCCTGCTTCCCCCTCTCTTTCTGCCTGCCTCTCTGTCTACTGGTGATAATAAATAAATAAATAAATAAATAATCTTTAAAAAATAAATAAAATCTTTAAAAAAAAGTGGAGGACCTTTATATGTTAATAAAAAATTAAAAATTAAAAAATAAAGTGGTGGACCTTACCTCGCTAAAGGGAGATGTGACTACAGAATAAGGGTCGGAGAGATGAATCTTGATGATTTTGAAGATGAAAGAATGAGGTCATTACCCAAGCAATGTGGGAGTTCTCTAGAAGCTGGTAGAAACAAGAAAATGGATTCTACCCTAGAGCCTCCAGAAAAGAACGCAGACCTGTCACCACCTTCAGTGGGAGACTGTGTTGAATGCCTGAACTACAGAACTGTAAGGTAACAAATTTGTAATGTTCTAAGCCATGAAGTTTGTTGACATTTGTTACAGTGCAATAGAAAACTAACAGAAGATCAAAATGAAAACCTTTCCCTCTCTACTGTTCTTCTTTCTGGGATCTCAACAAAAGATTACGTGGATATGATCTGCTCACATGCTATTACTGGAAGACTTCACTTCAGTTGTGAAAGACACTGTGAAGTGAATATTTGATTTTTGGTCTCCCAGCATCTCCACTCTTAATAAAATCCAAATTTGGGAGCTTCTTCCTCATTGTGCTTGTTCTTAAGGGAATTATAAAGCAAATACCTTTCTCCCTCTAAAAGCCTTTGCCATGGTGGTGTAGACATGGTATCCAAGCCAAGTAAATAAAGTTACCTACTCAGGGGCTTTAAATTCTTGATCAAGAACTAAAGGAAAATAAATGAGGAAGTATTTTCTGCATTCCAGATGCCTGTAACTGTGGTTTCTATGCTCTTTATGTTTTAACCCTTAATATCCAACTTTCCTGAATATTCATCTGATATTTCTCCAAATATCATTGTTTATAACCAAAACTCATTTCCATGCTTTGCAACCAAAGAATGATCTGTGTAGCACTTGAATATGCACACAACTGGGCCTTGAAGTAATTTGTTTGAACAAGTCTGGCATAAGTGAAGTTTATCCACCTTTGATGACATTCTTTCTCACAACCCTTCTTGGTTGTGTATACCTTCCCACCCCATCTAGACTTATTCCTAACATACACCATCTATTTGATTTCTCCCACATTGCACCTGATTTCCCATAAAAATAGACTGTTCTGTCATTCATATTCCTTTAGAAAATGGTTCATCTAAAATTCTATATTAAGAAGTGATAATGTTCATCCTAAATACATATACTATTATGCTCAGATAACCCCAAATGAAATATACTTTTCAAAGATCTATAGTGATGGTATTAATAAGAGCTGTTGTCACCCAGAGCGTGATGGAATATTTTGAATGTGGTTTTAAAACAAAATTTAGTTTTATTTTATTTCTTCTCATATGGCTCACTCTATTTGCGTAGGAAAGTTCAGTCCTCGCCTTTCTTCTTAAGTTTCAGAAATGTATCAATTCATGTATAAGCTTCATAGGAGGCCAGTTGCAGAAGAAGCTTGCCACAAATGCATTTCAGCTATATTTTCATTTTAGATATTACTTGTGAGGAATTATCTCCCCTCGATCGCTTCTTTGTTCTGACTTCAGAAAATAGATGTATGCACTCCATGTTTATTTGTGTCCCATACCAAAATTCTTATGCTGAAACCCTAACACCTAATGGGATAGTATTAGGAGGTAGGGCTTTTGGGAAGCAATTAGGTTATGGGGTGCAGCCTTAGGGTGAGGTTACTGATTTTAGAAGAACAATCATAGGACAGCTTGCTTCCACTCTCAATCTCTCTTTCTCTCCCTGTCCTGAGCAAGATGACAGCGTTATGCAAACCTGGAAAACAGTCCTTAACCAAAACACAGCCATGCTGGTAATCTCCTCTCTGACTTCCAGCCTCCATAACTGTGAGAAATAAATATTTGCTCTTTAAGTCACCCAGTCCGTGGTAATTTGTTACAGCAGCCTGAGCTAAGAGCATGTGTGATTTCAAAGAAAGAGGACATACACTAAAGAAAGTTCTCAAGGTACTAACACTATCCAGGTCTTAATATGTAAAACTGAGAACACTTAAGTCAGAGGTAGTTGACTTAACAAATATAAAAGCTGCAAAGAAAGATGAAAAATCCCTTAAAATACATAGAAAATGCTGTTTAATCTCCAGACCATCATCTGTCTTTTGAATATGACCTAATACTGAAGTGATGATTATAACCTACCACTGCTTTTTAAGTGAAATGTCTATGAGCTCAAGAACAAAGTGAAAATTTGGCAATTTTCCAATCCATCTGATCAATACATGCAATGGAAACATCATTTAGTACAGAAAATTCAGCTGTGGAGTTTTACTTACTAGATGAGGCTTTCTGCCAGGCAATAAAGCAATAAAGATTATAGGTACTAGACTACATGAAACTGCTTAAGGTCAATTTTGGTTCTGCCACTCATTGAGGTAAGTGATATTGGGCCATTTACTTAATGATTCTGTTTTTCATCTACAACGTGACAAAAATGATAGTTTCTTCCTCGTAACATTACTGGGATAATTTAGGCAAGACATGTAAACTTCTTAGCATGAAACTTAGCCCATAGAAAATTCTCAATATTCAATATTACTTTTATCATTATTATCTTTATATGTCCATCAGCAATTTTTAAAGCAGTGCTCTGAGGAATTTGAGGGGCAGGTAAAGAGGAAAAGAATTTTTACCTGTACCCTTGACCCTTTTCCCTAGCCTGTCCTTCAAGGACAAGAACACTAAAACTTTTTTTCTGAAATTGGATTCTCTGCAAAGTGTGAATATGAAAAGTTTCCTCTGGGGAAGAAGTCAGAAAGCCATGATGTAATAATTACCAGAGTTCTATCTAAGTTTCTAATTCCCTTTAGAAAGGGTTAACACTAGTGGGGTGCCTGGGTGGCTCAGTGGGTTAAGCCTCTGCCTTCAGCTCAGGTCATGATCTCAGGGTCCTGGGATCAAGCCCCACATCAGGCTTTCTGCTCAGTGGGAAGCCTGCTTCCCCCTCTCTCTGCCTGCCTCTCTGCCTACTTTGATCTCTCTCTTCTCTGTCTCCCTGTTAAATAAATAAATAAAATCTTAAAAAAAAAAAAAGAAAGGGTAACACTAGTATTCTGGTCAAAAATAAATTTACCTATTCTTTATTTTCATACTCAACTAAAGTTTGGTTGATAGACTGTTTCCTAACTTTACTTTGAAGTCTTACTAAATGTAAAGGGAAAACACTGGAAAACTCTGGAATTTAATTTGCATGTAAAAAAAATCCTTATGCAGGTATATTTACCAACATTAGAAGAATTGTGAGGTTGATTTACTCTGTGTGTGTGTGTGTGTGTGTGTGTGTGTTTTGAAAAACACACATTTATCATTGTTAAATCAATATTTCTTTAGGGGAACATTTTTCTGACATCACTACTGGAAAGGGAAGGATGCTTGGGTGGCTCAGTCTGCTAAGCAACAGGCTCTTGATTTCAGCTCAGGTCATGATCTCAGTGTTGTGAGATGGAGAATGCCTTAGATTCTCTCTCTCCCTCCGCCCTCTAAAAAAATGTTAGAGGATTTAAACATTTATCTCTTTAGTATTTGCTTATTAAAAATGAGGATTTGGTTTTCATTGTTTTGTTTTTAGTTTTAGATCTTTTGAAAATAATAATTAATCTACTTTAAAGGGCTAATTTTAATAAGCAACAAATATATCTTATTAGATATTAGATCTTTTCTTTCAATCTTTCAGACTTTATCTTCATTACTTCTGGTCACTAATTGTATGTTTAGGATTAAGTGATCTTTGCCTAAAATAGGGCTTATGAACTGTTATGCCTTCTATAAGATTGTTTCTGATATTCTCCCTCCCAGTTAGGCTCTTTCCTTATCTCTGCATTTACAAACAATTTCCATTTTTTCAAGGTCCATATAAGATATTTTTCTCTTCTCTGAAGACTTTCTCCTTTTCCCCCAATTAAGAGTAATCTCTTTAATCTTAAGTTTCTATCTTGGTTGTTAAGGATAGACATCATATTACCAGAACATAAAATTTCCAAAGACAGGGATTTTGTTATGTTTACTACTATATTTAAAAGTGCTTAAAATAAAATATGACATAGTAGGATGGTAAGTAAGTATTTCTGAAAGAATGAATGACTTCTGAAAAATGACATAATCTTTCTATGACCCTCCTTTACTTTTTTTTTTTTGCTGTGTTTCATGTTTGAAAATCTCTCCGCTTTTCAGTATACCAACCCAATCTCTATCATCTGTGGGATTCTGAAAGCAGGAAATATCTATAAAGAATAAGCTGGAAGTGTTGCAATGACTCCTTACTTACAAGACTTGATGTTAAAGATATTATAAAAGAAGAGAAGGAATTATGTTCCTTGATAATTCAATTAAATTTGTTATGGCATTATAAAATTCTTTAGGTAAAAATGGTATTATCCATCACATTATAGACTATTTTCTTCTTATAAAGGGGGGAAAAAAGGAAATTGGGAAGAGAAAACATAGGGTGGCAAAAGGTTTAAGAAGAGAAGAAGGATGTTTTAATTTTACTGTCCTATTTTTTTTTTTCCTAATGTCTCCTCTCCCTAACCCCTACCCCCTGCCAGACAATTGTCTCTGTGGTCCTGCACTGTGCACATGCACTGGCACTGGCTGATGCACATGAGAATGTTATACCTATTTGGAAAGCAGCTGTTTATAATTGCCCTCTCACCACGTAACAGCCAGAGATTTTTGTTTGGGGCAGATATCTTCTACAGTTGATGCACAGATGGATAGAGCAGTTAACTAGCAACAATAATAATCATCTTCCACAGCAGGCTCAGGGCTCAAACAACAGCCATTAGAAGAAGTGGGAATATATAAACTGCTGAATCAAGATTTTTCATGAAGGTCTAACTTTATAAAATGTGCAATAGCCACCACTACCACCACCACTACCCCAGATATTCTAGTTTATACTTCCCAGTAAGAGGTTACTTATAGTTCCTATGGTCAGAATGTTCTTAGATACATAAACGGTTATTTAAATAAAGCAACGGGCTTATAATTTGGTAATGTTGGAGGTAACAACAAAACTTCCTAACTGCTCTCTTTGTAGAAGTACTTAGAATTCACTATGTTTATAGTAAACTTAAAATAAGAAGGCTTATAGCAGATAATTTTTTTTCAAAATTTGCAGATTCTTACTTCATGGAACAATATGTTGGAAACCATATTGATGGTTTCTGATGATCTATCTCTAAATTATATTTAATATGTTACTCTCCTCATTATTTTGACTATCTTTTTCACTGTCTATAAAATAATACCAACGTCAACATACACACACATTTTAGTCATAAATGTAAAAGTGCTTTTTAATCTTTGAGGAAAGAACACTTAATAAAATAAAAAGAGTTTACACTGACTTTTCATAGTGTCTCAGTATCAGTGACTCAGATATATTGCCTCTATTTTAAAATTAAAAAAAATATATATGGTCCAATCAAAAGACATAACATCTACAGAACTCTAGTAGCACAATTGCTGCCAGATTAGGCTGATGATACATTAAAGTTCAAGCAGGAGCAGACTCTAAATTTGACAGAGTAATCCATTACAAGCCTTCCCCTTATTAAATACCTATTTCAGTGGCACCTAACTTTTGAGCAGTTTTAATCTTTCAGACTTGTGACTCTAAAAGACTGGATGTTCTGAATCTTCATTGCTATACCCATTCAATTCTGAAATGCAATCTGAATAATTGAAATAAAAAATAACTGGAATGCATATCTTATATATTGCATTGTTGTGATTTTTAGTGATATGAAGTACTTAAAAGATCCCATCTTTCTCATTCTTTCAATTAGAGCACAGCATTGATCTCATTAATAATATGTTTGACAATAAGTCTTGCTGTAAGTGTTCTACAGACCAGGAAACAGTATAAAGCCAGAACTGTCATAAATGTAACAAAACAGTATATGAACTTCTCAGTGTTTTATTCACTATATATTTCTATGTCATTAGCCCTTGAGATAACCTTGCAATAGGTTGCAATGAACCTGATTTGCTTTGAAAATTACAGGAATAAGAAATTGCATTTCAAGTAAAATAAGCATGAAAATTACTTATATGTGAAATATAGATTTTAGAAACATGACATTCAATTTGAGCATTCTAAAGTATATGAAATAATCAAGTCCCCGTTTGAGCCCATATCCTTATTCTAGTCTTATAAAAATATACCAACAAAGTTTCTTTGCAATGACAAAGAAAGAATAGATCTACCTGAATGCTTGATAAAATTCCTGCTTGGAAACAATAACCCAGGGTTAACGGGGGAAAGCTGGAAAGTGATTTTTTTCAACTGCTGCTTTTCCTTTCAGCCATCACTTGCACATTTCATGTAGAGGGGCAAGTACATTCACATCATTTTGTTTTTGTTTTCTCATTTGCACACTTTTTTAGTTAGTGAATTTGGGGGGGGATTGATTTTTTGGGGGGATCAGAAACAATGATGGTAGAAACAAAGATAATCTTGTTTATGTAGAACATTTCCAATATTTTATTTTCTTATTATATTTCATGCAAAAAATCTTTATTACCACATAAATTTTTATTCTACATTTACCCTAACCCAAATCAGCAGCTAAGGCATAACAATCTAAAATAAATAAATAACATAAGATAAAAAATAAATTAAAAAAAAGAGTGATCTGACTAGACTTTAACTTTCAGAATATAAATCTTATGTGTTATATTTGTGTGTAGATTTGAATAAAATATGCAATAGGAACGCCTGGATGGCTCATTCCTTAAGCATCTGCCTTTGGCTCAGGTCATGAACCCAGGACCCTGGGATCAAGCTCTGCATATGGCTCCCTGCTCTGTGGGAAGCCTGCTTCTCCCTCTGCCCCTCCCTTGCTTGTGTTGCCTCTCTCCTTGTCTGTCTCTGTTAAGTAAATAAATAAATAAACTTAAAAAAATGTTAATATGCAATAAACCCATATTTAAATAATTTAAGAATGACTGTATGATAGAATAATAATTAAAAACCAAGTCACAAAAGTTCATTTTAACCAATAAATCAATAAAAGGCTAAAACTAGAAGAACAAGGCAAAATAACCAATATACAGTTGACATGAATGTAAGAAGATGATGCTTACAGGTTTTGATTTGACTGTTCTGTCCGATTTCAAAGTTCATAACAAAATTGCTTCCTTGATTAAATAAATAACTCAAAAATACCATTACTGTTCCTTTAACATTGTAAAAATGTAATACTCTCCAGCACTTATTAGCAAATATTTTAAAAAAATATAAATGTTTCATGTATGTGTGTGTGTTTATTAACATAGAAATAGTTTATTTAGTAAGTGGATTATTTTCAAGAGTTTTTTTTTTTAATGTGGCTAGTTGGTAATTTGTCTATGAAATTAATCAAGACCAAAAATCATTACCATTATCAAAATTTTATTTACTTTAAATAAATAGCTAAAAGAAACATTTATTGTTATCATTATTACATTCTTTTCAATATAAATGATGTAAAATGTGTTATTATTTCACCGTATACAAAAATAAATGAAGAAAGAAGAAATGATGTGAATAAAGATAAAATAATCAAGTGATTTTAAGAAAAATATTTTATTTATTTGATAGAGAGAGAGACACAGTGAGAGAGGGAACACAAGCAGGGGGAGCAGGAGAGGGAGAAGCAGGCTCCCCACTGAGCAGGGAGCCTGATGTGGGGCTCCATCCCAGGACCCCAGGATCATGACCTGAGCCAAAGGCAGATGCTTAACAACTGAGCCAACTAGGTGCCCCGTCATTTTTAGTTTAAACTTCTAACGTTTAAGAATATAATTTTCACTATTAGCAATGGAATAAATATTTCAGAAGTTATAAAACAGTAACACCCACCCCCCACATACACACAAACAAACCTCAGGATTCTATCAATCTAATAACATGATTAACATCTTCATTTTTTTTTTTTTTAGTGCACTGCTTTTTTACATGTTCGAGTCATAATGCCATCACCATTTTATATCTATTTTTTTTCATTTGATAATCATCAAAAGTGTTTTATTCATTTACTATGTATAAATAAATTAAGTAGCTCACTGGTTGAATCCATTTCCTTTAGAGTTTTCTGACTGAATTGTGATGATTACTTCAATATGACTATGCAATGCATTGCAGTTTCATAGAATCAATGTTATTTTTCATCTCCTGAGACCAAACTTTCCCTTTGATGAATCACAATATTAAAAGTAATACAATGTCTTTTTTTTTTTTTTTTTAAGTGGGCTCCATGCCCAGTGTGGAGCCCAACATGGGGCTTGAACTCATGACCCTGACATCAAGACCTGAGCTGAAATCAAGAGTTGGATGCTTAGCCAGCTGAGCCACACAGACGCCCTGATACAATGTCTTTAAAACCCAATTCAGAGTCCATTCTACAATAGCCTTCACAGGCTCAGCTTAGATCCTGAGATGCTTTGGCTCTGCCCAAAGTCAATTCTTCTTTCTGTTCTATATATACAGACAGAAACACTGATGTGACACTCTGCCAATAGGATATGGATCTGAACTTTTTCATATTTTTTTTTGCCAGCCACTAATATGTATCTTATATATCATTTCTCATTCTTCTGATTTTGAGGATGTTTAGAACTGTCTCTACCCCAAAATTAAAACAATGACAAGAGCAACAATAGAACTGTACACTATTCTCTTCCAAAAGAATTTATATATAAATGACTGTCTGGATTGGATTAGAATTTGTTTTGTGCTCCCTGAACTAGTGAGTTTGGATTTAGGTTACTGATATATTTTCTAAACTATGACCTCTGGGCTTATCTGGAAAGTCTTAGCAAGGCTGACGGATGATGGTATTTTTGGCATACTCAATTAGTATTCACTCTCACATATAAGAGATTGGATTTTTCACCATACAAAGAAAAATTAGTAGAGACATGTGAGAACACTTCTTGGGTATTCCAAGTGAGTTAGGTAAAATGAGAAATAGCCAGACTGTTAAATTGGCAGCAAGTCTGGCTGTTTCTGCTCAATGGTTTCTGCTTCCTTAAACAATTAAAAACAATCAGACCTTTAAAAATTCAATTTCTACTGAAAAATAGTACCTCATTAGTTTTCACTTATGATTCACTTATAATCTACACACATTATTTTCTACAGGCATTCTTACATAATCAAATCAATAAAATACAAAAAGAAATTGTAGAGTTAAATGTCAAGTGATTTTTGCATGATATTCTAATGACATGTATTTTACCAAGAGTTAACACAAAATCCAGCTTGATCATTTTGGAGAGGAAATTATATCTTAATTAATGTTTGATTGAGGTGAAAAGAACAGAAGCCTGTAAATAGTGAAGTAAATAAAATTGTGGAATTTGATAAAAGGATGTAGGAGTATCAAGGAAAGCAGCCAAACTCGGGAAGCTACTCTATCAGTTTGTGAGCGGCCCTTTGGTCTTTCACTTCTGCTTCTCTCTTCATAATTCCTTAATTCACTTCTCTTTGCAGATTATGTTTTTCTGTATATAAGCCCACTCTTCCCATAACCCTGAATAAAACACACATAAGTTCAAGAGAGTAAATGTGCAAAGTACACAAAAAGGGAAAAGGGAAAAACAAAACAAAACAAAAAAACCCAAAACAACAAACAAACAACAACAACAAACAAAAAACTACTATCCAGGCAGTGTTTACCACAGGATTCCCCAAATGCCATCTGAACTGTGATATCTTGCTAATACCCTAGAGCTTGCTAAGCACTTTAATGAATAAAGTGCAGTCTTGTCTTTCTAGTTCTGTAGAGATGCTCAAGTTTTAACTAGTGTTCAAGATCTCTTGTAAAATCAAGACATTATTTATTATGAATAATTAAAATAAGAGTAGGTCCAATTTGGTGGTATAGGAAGACCCTGAACTCATCTCCCCAACAGACATACCAAATCTATACCTACATATAAAGCAATTCCTCTTAAAGAAGAACTGAGGACTGACTGAACGGCTTTTGTACAACTAATGATGGAGGGATCACATAAAGAACAGCAGGTGAGCCAGAAACAAAGTAATAATAAGAACTGCATTTCTGGTGTGATGGCCTTAAGTATGAAGGGGTATCACTGAGGGGATCTCTCATTGGTCTATGTCCACTCCAGCTCTAGACATTCTATGAAGGCAGCCTCAGTACAGCATTCCATGTGACACCCCTGGCCTATGCCTGTTCTACCTCTAGTCATCTACCCAGGGCAGTTCCAGCACAGCATGCCTTGGGAATCTCCTGATTCTATGTCCAATACAGCTCCACCTGTCTGCCAAAGTATCCAGGCACACACAGTATGCATGGGAGACACTCCTCCATAAGACCACTTCTTCAAATCTAAAAGAGGTAATTGTTCTACCTAATTCATATAAACAAAAAGTAATGTCAAACAAAATAGGTAGACAAAGGAATATGTTTAAGATGGGGGGGGGGGACAAGATAAAACACCAGAAAAAAAAATGAAAACACTAATGAAACAGAGGTAATTTACCTGATAAAGAGTTTAAAGTAATGGTCATAAAGATGCTAAACAAACTCAGGAGAAGAATGGAGGAATAACAGGAGAACTTCCACAAAAAGTCAAAAATATAAGAAAGAGCTGGGTGATGGGTATTAAGGAGGATACATGTTGTAATGAGCACTGGGTGTTATAAGCAAAATAATGAATCATTGAACACTACATCAAAAACTAATGATGTACTATACAAAAAAACCAAACACACAAATAAATAAATAAACCAGTCAGAGATTACTACAAAAACAGAAATTGAAAAAATACACTAGAGAGAAATCAAATGATGCAAAAGAATGGATTAGTGATATGGAAGACAGAATAGTGGAAATCACCCAATTAGAACAGCAAAAAGAGAAAAACAAGAATAAGAAGAAAGAACATGAAGGAGAAGGAAGAAGAGATCTGTAAGGGATCTCTTGGATGATATCAAACATATTAAAATTTGCATTATAGGGACACCTGGGTGGTTCAGTGGGTTAAGCCTCTGCCTTCGGCTCAGGTCATGATCTTAGGGTCCTGGGATCGAGCCCCACATCAGGCTCTCTGCTTAGCAGGGAGTCTGCTTCCCTTCCTCTCTCTCTCTCTGCCTGCCTCTCTGCCTACTTGTGATCTCTGTCAAATAAATAAATAAAATCTTAAAAAAAAATAATTTGCATTATAGAGATTCAGAAGGATTAGAGAGACAAAAAGAGCCAGAAACTATTATTAGAAGGAATAATAGTTAAAAAATTCCCTAGAGTCAGTAGGAAACCAACATCTAGGCCAAGGAAGCATAGAGTCCCAAATAAGATGAACCCAAAGAGATCCACACCAATGCATATCATAATTAAATTGGCCAAAGATAAAGATAAACATACACTGTTAAAGGCAGCAAGAGAAAAGCAAATAGTCACATGCAAAGAAAACTGCAGAACACTATTGGTTGAGTTTTCAGCAGAAACTTTGCAGGCTGAAAGAAGTGATAGGATATATTTAAAGAACTGAAGGGAAAAATTTTACAGACAAAAATACTCTACCAGGCAAATTATCACTTAGACTTGAGGTACTAATTCTGAATTTCTAATAAAAGCAAAACCTACAAGTGTTCATATCCATTAAACTGGCTTTACAAGAAATGTTAAAGGGTATTCATTAAGTGGAAAAGAAGAGGTCATAATTGTAAATAAAATATATGAGAGAAAAAAAAACCTCATTGGTAAAGGCAAATATATAGTAAAAGCAGTGGATTAACTACTTTAAAAGTTAATATGAAGATTAAAAAAAAAGATAGTAAAATCAACTGTGACTGCAATAAATAGTGAAGTGATACACAAAATAAAAAGACATAAAACAGGACATCAAAAACATCAAATATAGAGGCAGAGTAAAAATGTTTTACTTGTAGAATGCATTTGAACTTAAGCAACCACTGGCTTAAAAGATACTATACTATAATATATATAGGTCAATATATATGAACCTCATGGTAACTTCAAACTAACAACCTACAATGCATACACAAAAAATAAAGAGAAAGTAATACCAATATAACACTAAGAAAACCACCAAACTACAAGCGGAAGTGAGCAAGAGAATAAGAAAGGAACAAAACTACAAAAAACAACCAGAAAACAACTAACAAAATGGCAGTAAGTACAAACCTGTCAACAATTACTTTTAATGTAAATGATTAAATGCTTCAATCAAAAGACATAGAATGGCCAAATAAACTAAAAGCAAAACAACACAAGACCCATCCATATATTGCCTATAAGAAACTCATTTCAGATCTAAAGACATACACAGACCAAAAGTAAAGGAAGAATGATATCCCATATAAATAGGATAGGGAAGCTGGAGTAGCAATACTCTTATCAGAAGAAGAAGAAAAAAAAAAAAAAAACGCCTTTAAACAAAGGCTATAATGAAAGACAAAGAAGGACATTGCATAATGATTAAAGGATCAGTCCAAGAAGAAGATATAATATTTTTAACATTTATGCACCCAACAAAGCCCCTAAATATATGAAATGAATATTAACACATATAAAGGGATAAAATGACAGTAATATAATAATAAGGGATTTTAGTACCCCATTTACATCAATGGATCAATCATCCAGACAGAAAATCAATGGGGAAACACTGGCCTTAAATGATCATTAGGTTAGACAGACTTAATAGATTGTACAGAATCTTTGATGCAAAAAATTCTATTTTTTTTTCAAGTGTACATGGAAACCACCCTAGAATAAAACATATGTTGGGCCACAACACAAAACTCAATTTAAAAAGACTGAAATTATATCAAGCACCTTTTCCAACCACAATGATATGAAACTAGTAACCAAGTACAAGAAGAAACACAAACCCATGAAGACAAACATGAGATTGAACTACCAATGGGCCAATGAAGAAATCAGAGGAAGTTAAAAGAAAATAACTTGAGACAAATGAAAATGTAAATACAACTTCCCAAAGCTATGCAAATATAGCAAAAGCAGTTCTAAGAGGGAAATTTGTGGATTGCCTACCTCAAGAAACAAAAAAAAATTTTTTTAAATAAAAATAAAAATAAGGAAAAGTCCCAAATAAAGTCTTTTTATCTAAAAGAATTAGAAAAAGAACAAAGGTCAAAGTTAGTGGAAGAAAATAATATAGCTCAAAGTCAAAATAAACGAAAAATAAAAACTTAAAAAAAAATCAAAGAAACTAAGAACTGGTTCTTTAAAAAGATAATTAAAAAAATAATAACTTATAGCCAGACTCATTAAGAAAAAAAAGGGAGAGGATCCAAATAAATAAAATGATAAACGAAAAAGAAGTTACAACTGACATGACAGAAATACAAAGTATCATAAGACTTTACTACAAACTGTCACACACCAACAAATTGGAACACCTAGAAGAATGTATAAATTCTTAGAAATGCTCAATTTCCAACACAGAATCATAAAGAAATAGAAAATCTAAACAAACTGATTGCAGGTAATGAAACTAAGACAATATTTTTAAAACACACACACACACAAGCCACAAAAGTCTAGGGCAGAATGTCTTTACAGGTGAAGTCTACCAAACATTTAGTACCTAATTTCTCAAACTGTTTTTACAGCATGAAGAGGAAGGAACACTTCTAAACTCCTTGCAAAGTCAGCCTAACCTGGATAGCAAAGCCAGACAGATTACCACCCCCCCACACACATATACACACACACACACACGCATACACACACACACATGTGCACAAAATCACAGGACAATATCCCTGATAAACAAAGGTGCAAAAATCCTCAACAAAATGTTCGCAAACTGAACTAAAAAATACATTAAAAGGAGCATGCAACACAATGAAGTGGGATTTATTTCAGCCATGCAAGGATGGTTCAATGTCTGCAAATCAATTAATGTGATATTTACATTAAAGCAACAAAGGATCAACATTATCTGATCAGCTGAAAAGACAAAAAGCACTTAGCAAAATTCAACATCCATTTATGATAAAAAAAAAAAAAACCTCTTCACAAAGTGGGTATAGAAGGAACATACCTTAACAGAAAAAAACCTTATTGACAAAACCAGAGCTAACATCATAGTCAGTTTTGAAAATCTGAAAGATTTTCTTCAAAGATCAGGAATAAGACAAGGATGTCCCCTCTCACTACATTTATTTAACATAGTATCTGAAGTCCTAGCCACAGAAATTAAAGCAAAACAAAACAAAACAAAACAACAACAACAACAACAGCAAAAAATCAAGACATACAAATTGGGAAGGAAGAAGTAAAACTATAACTATTAACTATTCAGAGGCAACCTAATATTGTATATAAGAATCACTAAAGACTCCAGGAAGAAATTAATAAAACTAATTGATGAATTCAGCAGAGTAGTAAGATACAAAATTAACACACAAAAATTGGTGGAGTTTCTCTACACTAATAATGAACTATCAGAAAGGAAAATTAAGAAAATACTCCCATTTAAAACTATATCAAAGAGAATAAAATACCTAAAAATAAATTTAACCAACCAAAGTCCTGTACAATGAAAAAATAAGACACTGATGAAAGGAACTGAAGAGAACACACACACAAAAATTGAAAGATGCACTGTGCTCATGGACTGGAAGAATTAATAACAGAATTAATAAATTGTTCATACTACCCAATCCAATCTACATATTCAATGCAATTCCCATCAAAATACCAATGTAATTTTTCATAGATTTAGAACAAAGCTTCATAAAATTTGCATTGTACCACAAAAGCCTCCAGATAGCCAAAGCAATCAAGAAAGAGTGAAGCTAGAAATATCACACTCCCTATTCAAACTAAAGTACAAAGATGTAGTAATCAAAACTGTATAATGCTGGCATGAAAAAAGACACACAGAACAACAGAATAGAATAAAGAGCCCAGAAAAAAATTCACACATACGTGGTCAATTAATTTATGACAAAGGAGGAAAGAATATAAAATGAGGAAAACACAGTCTCTTCAATTAATAGTGTTGGGAAAACTAAACTGATACATGCAAAAGAATGAAATGGGATGACTGTCTTATACCATATATTAAGATAAATTCAAATGGATTAAAGCCTTAAATGCAAGACCTGAAATCTAGAAGAAAATTTCTATAATAAACATAGGCAGTAAACTCCCTCATATCCCTCATATCAGTCTTAACAATTTTTTTTTTTTAACTATTCTTCACAGGCAAGGACAACAAAAGCTAAAATAAACAAATGGGATTATATCAAACCAGAAAGCTTTTGCACAGTGGAGAAAATCATCAACAAAATAAAAATGCAACCTACTGAATAGGGAAAGATATTTTCACATTGCTCATCTAAGGGGTTAATAAAGAACTTATACCCCTTAATATTGTTTAAAAAATTTTAAAAACAGGGGCGCCTGGGTGGCTCAGTGGGTTAAGCCGCTGCCTTCGGCTCAGGTCATGAATTCAGGGTCCTGGGATCGGGTCCCGCATCGGGCTCTCTGCTCAGCAGGGAGCCTGCTTCCTCCTCTCTCTCTCTCTGCCTGCCTCTCTGCCTACTTGTGATCTGTCTGTCAAATAAATAAATAAAATCTTAAAAAAAAAATTTTTTAAAACAGTTAGAAGGCTTGAATAGACATTCTTCCAAGAAGACATAAAAATGGCCAACAGTCGGGGCGCCTGGGTGGCTCAGTGGGTTAAGCCGCTGCCTTCAGCTCAGGTCATGATCTCAGGGTCCTGGGATCGAGTCCCGCATCAGGCTCTCTGCTCAGCAGGGAGCCTGCTTCCTTCTCTCTCTGCCTGCCTCTCAGTGTACTTGTAATTTCTCTCTGTCAAATAAATAAATAAAATCTTTAAAAAAAAAATGGCCAACAGTCACAGGAAAGTATGCTCAACATCATCTATTATCAACAAAATGCAAATCAAAACCATGAGATATCACCTGACACCAGTCAGTCTGGCCATTATCAAAAAGACAAAAAAATAACCATTGTTGGCAAGGATGTGGAGAAAAAGGAATCCTAGTACACTGTTGGTAGAAATGTAAATTGGTACAACACTATAAAAATCAGAATGGAGTTTCCTCAAAAAATTAAAAATAGGATTATCATATGATCTCTCAGTTTCATTTCTAGGTATTTATCCAAAGAAAACAAAAGCATCAATTTAAATAGATATATACTCCCCTATGTTCACTGCAGAATTATCTACAATAGCCAGGATATGGATACAACCTAAGTGTCTACTGATGAATGGATAAAGAACATGTGATATATATAAAAATAGAATATTGCACAATGGAATATTACCCATAACATAGAATAAAATCTCTCAATTTGTGACACCATAGATGGACCTAGAGTGTAACAAGGTAAGTGAAACTAATCAGATAATGACAGTCAAATACTGTACGATTTTACATATACGTTGATTTAAAAGAAACAAATGAACAAAATAAAACAGAAACAGTCTCATAGATACAGGAAACAAACTGTTGGTTACTAGAGAGGGAGTGGTTGAGATGTTAGGTGAAATAGGTGAAGGAAGTTAAGAGGTACAAACTTCCAGGTACAAAATAAATAAGTCAAGGGAATGTAAAGCACAGCATAGGGAATATAGCCAATAATATTGTAATAACTTTGTATAGTGACAGATAATAACTAGACTTATGGGGATCATTTCAAAATGCATAAAAATATAAAATAAATATGATGCACACCTGAAACTAATAAAATAGTATATGTCAATTATACTTAAAATAATTAAAACAATCTAAAATAAAGTGAGACATCTAATTTTAAAACAATTAATGGGCCCTACAAAATTTAAGGTAATTAATTATCAAGTGCCAGCTAGAGCCATTAGGGATGTTAACTCTAGATTTCACTGAATCTTATAAAATGACTGACATGTATATTTCAATGAAGGTTGGACCAGAAAACATGTACAAATTTCAATCTTTCAAATACTTAGTATTTAATGATTCTTAGTATTACTTTTTCTAACCCATGAATCTGGACTGTTCTATTTATTTAGGTCTTTAATTTCTTTCAATAATGTGTAAATTTCAGTGTATAAGTCTTTCATATCTTTCATTAAATATATATTCACTAAAATACCTTATTTTTAAGATTGTATTCACTAAATTATTTTCTTAATTTCATTTTTAACATATTGGAAGTCATTCATTTATTTATTATTTTTAAAATATTTGTTTATTTGTGTACTTTTTTTCCTAATTGATCTGACTTGGAACTCCATTGGCATTGGGGGTGGGTCCAAGAGTAGAAAATCTCAAGCACACTTCCTGCTGAACCCAGAGCCCAGTATGGGGCTCAATCTCACAACCCTGAGATCATGATCTGAGCCCAATCACCAGTCAGACACTTAACCAACTGAACCACCTAGGTGCCCCTTCGCATCCATATTTATAAGGAATATCTGTCTGCATCATTCTCTTAAAACATCTTTATCTGATTTTAGAAGCAGAATAATACTGGCCTAACAGAATGAGTTAAAAGTGTTCTCTCCTTTTTTAAATTTTTGAAACAGTTTGTGATGAATTATTATTAATTTTTCTTTAAACATTTAGTAGAATTTACCATAAAGCCAATGGCCTTGGCCTTTTCTTTGAAACATTTACAAAGTAGTAATTCCATATGGTTGGTATTACAGGTCTTTCCAGATGTCCTATTTCTTCTTTAGTTTTGGTTAATTTGTGTCTTTCTAGGAATTTATCCATTTCAAGGTATATAATTTCTTTGCATAGAAGTGCTCATGGTATTCCCTTATAATCTTTTTATACCTGTAATATTGGTAGTGATGTCCTTCTTCTTTCTTGGTTTTGATAATTTGAGCATCTTTTTGATTAAGTTAAATTTGTTGATTCAGTTTCAAACAACCAACTTTTAGTTTCATTCATTTGGTCTATTGATTTTCTACTCTTTTGTTTCAATAATTTCCTCTCTAGTCCGTTTAATTTCCTTCCTTTTGCCAGCTTTAGGTTTAGTTTTCTCTTTTCCAGTGTCTTAAGGCAGAAGTTTGGGTTATTTATTCAATATCTTTCTTAACTTTTCAGTAAAGATATGTACACCTGTAACTTCCCTCCGAGTGCTGCTTTAGCTATATCCCATAACTTTCGCCATTTTTGTTTTTGTTTGCATTTAACTCAAAGTATTCTCTGATATCCTCTGTGATATCTTCCTTACTCGATTTATTAGTTAGGAATGTATTTGAATTCTACAGAGTTGCATAATTTTCATATTCCCTTCTATTACTGGTTTCTAATTTAATTCCCCTGTGTTCAGAGAACATACTTTGTAAGATTTCAATCATTTTTTTTTTAACTTACTGAGGTCTGTTTTCTGGACTAGCATACACTCTATATTGGACTGTATGTCTATTTAGAAGATTGTGTATTCTGCTGCTGTTGGGTCAAATATTCTATAGATAAGTTTAGCTAATTAATTTTGTGATTTAGGTATTCTATTTTCTCGCTGATCTTCTGCCTGGTTGTCCTAGGCATTTTTGAGAATGCTGTATTTAAATCTCCAACTATCCTTACTGAATTCTCCCTTTTGTCTGTTTTTGTTAACTATTAAGATTGTTGGTTAATATTTAATTTTCAGCATCTTGAATAGGTCATTATATTACTTTCTGGCCTTTATTGTTGGGGCTCTCTTTTATGTGATGAGAGGTTTTCCTCTTCCTGCTTACAAGAATTTTATCTATATATCTATCTGGTTTTCAACATTTTGATGATGCTGTGTCTGTAAACTGTTTTGCCTGAAATTCTACTTGAATTATATTAAGTTTTCAGATTCTTTTCATCTGCCAGTTCAAATCTATACTTGAGCCCCTCTAGTGAATTTTACATTTTGGTTTTCGTACTTTTTAATCCAGATTTTCTATTTGGTTCTTTTTAATAATTCAGTTTCTTTATTTATATTCTGCATTTGATAAGGCATTGTCATCATGCCTTCCTTTAATTCTTTAAGCATTTCTTCCTTTATGTTATGTTTTTGAGCATATCTATAATAGCTGTCTTGAATTCTAGGTCCTCATGTGCACCATCTAGACTCTTTCAAAGGCAGTTTTCATTGCTTGTGTGTGTATGTGTGTGACATTTTCCTGTTTCTTTGCATAACTCGTTTTTTTTTTTTGGCTGAAAAGTGGGCATTTTAGATATTATAATAATTCTGCATACTAATCCCAACTGATGGTTATTTTTGTTGTTTTGTTGTTTGCTTTGCATTTGTCTGTTTAGTGACTTGACTAAATTAATTCTTGACTAAATTAAGTCTGTCCCTGTAGTGTGTAAGCTTTGATGTTCTTGTTCAGCACCCCCCCTCCTTTTTTGGTTTTGTTTTGTTTTTTGTTTCTTTCAGTCTAGCTCTGTAGAGGTTACTCCTAGGTCAGGACAATCGACTTAGTGGTCAAATGTTGTGCTTTATTCCCCCTTGGCAGTAAGATTTCTACACTTTATCATTGGAAATGTGTATTGGCTTAGAGCTGCTTCCATAGGTCACATAGTTTTTCCCCCCACATTCACCCAGAGACTAGCAGCTTTGGAGTTCCTTCTCTGATCACTCCTGAGAGGTTGCAGCTTAGGGCATGCACAGAGTCTTAGAGACTGCCTAGGATGACTGTGATTTTATTTTTAAGGATGATTTCCATGGAGTTGTCCCTGGTCACAGGAGTTTTTTATTCAGTTAGTATTTGGCCAGAGGTCTGTTTAAGCCCCTTGTGGCAGTGAAGCATCCACCCTGTATTAATGGATTTGTGTGTGGCTTTGAGAAAGCTCTGAAGGCCTGCTTTGATTGCTCCTGAGTGTAATTCAGCCTAATGCATATGCACAACCTTCCCAACCTCCAAGGTTGGCTGTTTTCTTAGGAGGGCTTTTATGCCCTTTACCTGCCTCTATTAAACTTCTGGCTGTTCTGCTGTTTCACCTGGAGCTATAAACTTTTCTTAATTCCTATCAAGTCTTCTTTTTTTTCCCCAGATGAAGAGGATGTTTAAGATTTATTTTCTGAGTAAGTTACAAATATGCAATATAATTTTACTAACTATAGTCACTATACTCTATATTATATCCCCATGACTTAATTTATGACCCCTTTTAGCCATGCCAATCATCCCCCAATCCTCCCCACTACATCTGGCAACCACTAATCTGTTTCTTATGTCTATGACATTGTTTTTGTTCTTTAAATTCCACATGTAGGTGGGATCATATGACACCTGTCCCTCACTGGCTTATTTCACTTAGGACAATGCCCTCTAGGTCCATCCATGTTGTTGTAAACTCTAGGATTTCATTTTTATTTTTACTTAAGATTTTTATTTATTTATTTGACAGACAAAGATCACAGTTAGGCTGAGAGGCAGGCAGAGAGAGAGAGAGAGGAGGAAGCAGGCTCCTGCTGAGTAGAAACCCCGAAGCAGGGCTTGATCCCAGGACCCTGAGATCATGACCTGAGCCGAAGGCAGAGACTTTAACCCACTGAGCCACCCAGGCACCCCGATTTTTTTTAATGCCTGAATATACACAAACACATATACCCCACATCTTTGGTCATTCATCCACTGATGGACACTTAGGTTGTTTCCATGTCTTGGCTACCATAATCCTTGTCCTTGACACATCTCTTAGACATGGAGTTCTCACTCTGTTCCAGAAAATGTCAGCGCCCTTCAATGGAACACCAAACCTCCTCATCTTATGACCTCTTTCCCCTTGTCCAGATTGCCACCACCACCCAAATCACTGAATTGGGTAGGGGTGGGGGCTTTGCTTTTCACTTCACCTTTGCTCTATGTGGTTGGCATACCACGGTCTGAGACTAAAACCCATGGTTTGGTACTCCTACCCTATGAATAAGCTGGAGAAAGGAGATAAGGCCATAAAGATACTTGGCCTGATGTACCTGGAGAAGAGCTTCCATTTTATGAGTGGGGCCTAGGTCGAGGAAAAAAGAGCTAGTGCTCCTGGCCATATCTGCCTATAATGAAGCTTTTGAAACATGTGCTGAGTAGGATGACACAGTGGTAACCTGCACTTCCTGGGAAAAACTGTGGCCCTCGATTGGAAGATGGAAAGGAGCCCCCATCTTCTTGACGGCACATGTCTGGAGTAAGACTCCTATAACCTAGATCTAAATTGATTGAAAGGATGATGGTGAGAAAGTGGGTCATGGCTCAAATGCTGCAGCCTCTGGCTGCTCTTTCAGAGACTTAAATTCTCTTGAACAAGTATTTCTTCATTTGCTTAAGACTGTTAGGACAATTCCCAGAGACTTTCAATGACTGGATTTTAAAAAATAATTTCTATCTGTTAAATTTCTATTTTCCTAAAGAGAGGGTCTATCTAGTTCTTTTAGAAGTCCTTTCTTCCCTAAGTGCATTTTTTTTTTTTAATTCTTTATTTTTTATAAACATATATTTTTATCCCCAGGGGTACAGGTCTGTGAATCACCAGGTTTACACACTTCAGAGCACTCACCAAAGCACATACCCTCCCCAATGTCCATAATCCCACCCCCTTCTCCCAACATCCCTCCCCCCAGCAACCCTCAGTTTGTTTTGTGAGATTAAGAGTCACTTATGGTTTGTCTCCCTCCCAATCCCATCTTGTTTCATTGATTCTTCTCCTACCCACTTAAGCCCCCATGTTACATCACCACTTCCTCATATCAGGGAGATCATATGATAGTTGTCTTTCTCTGCTTGACTTATTTCACTAAGCATGATACGCTCTAGTTCCATCCATGTTGTCGCAAATGGCAAGATTTCATTTCTTTTGATGATGTTTATAGCAGCAATGTCCACAATAGCCAAACTATGGAAAGAACCTAGATGTCCATCAACAGATGAATGGATCAAGAAGATGTGGTACATATACACAATGGAACACTATGCACATACATTTTAAAAAATGGCTTTGGATTTAGAGAAACCTCAATTCAAAGTCCATCCCAGCTATATAAGTGCATTTTTTTTAAGTCTACTGCACTCACGTTATTTTACTTGAGTTGTGAAACTACCTTGACAATTAGTAGTAAATATATTTACTGTATTGGATCAGTTTCTAATTAGATTTTGCAGATAAATACTCAAGCGTTTTAAGAAACACTTTGGGTTTATAAATAGAAAAAAAAGAGCAAACCACTTCCACTGGCAGCATTTCATATTGAATAATTTACATTAGCAACTAAAGCTACACACATAGTTCTTATCAGAACATGGCATCTGTCTCTTCAGACAATGAAAAGCACCTTTTGGATGAGGATAATATATTGTGCTGCATCACTGGGTTTCTCATCTTGGCACTTCTGTAAATCTAATTATGAGATATATGCAGCAGTTGCTAACTCCCATTAATGGAAATGGATGCATCAATGACCCCCATTTTACTGAGTCTAAATAAACTAATACTCTATCTCTAAAGCACACCCAAGCTATTTAAACCTTTCTCCCCTGGCTAAGCAAAAGAACAGTAAATTATCATAAATCAAAGTTCACTGATGTATATATGACAATAGAAGCGTATTATTAATGTATGAATATCCTCATTCTTTCTCTCCCCCCACACCTCTTTCTGCTAAAGAAGCCTTGTAAAAGCATTTCTCTCAGGGAGTTTTACATTCCAGAATCAAGAGAAATTATTGGACTGGTGGGCAAAGGACCAGTGGCTAGGGGAGGGGAAAGAGTTTTCAGGGGAATTTTGAAAAGTAGTGAGGGACTGACTAGCTGCTTGAATTGGAGAGGGTAATGAAGAGAAAAGAGAGCTGGAATTTAAAATGTTTCTATGGCTTAAAAATCTGTCATGGTATATAAGAACTGTATGTAAAGAACTTTAACGGTTTTGAAATTGCTGTTTGGTCAACAGAATATTTCTATTTGACTGTAATTTTATCCTTACTTTGATTCATTTTAGTCATTGTTTTGAACATATTTCCAAATATAATGATTTAATGCAAATTGTTATTAATAATATGCATTTAATTTAAATATATATATTTTTTTTTTCCTAGGGAAACACCTTACAGCTGCAATATTTTTCAGACTACATTGGTAGTAAGAATTGTCAAGAGAAGCAAAATCAGTATTGTCTTGTTAGCATCTTAATTCAATCTTTGCTGCTTTTACAGTCACAATATATTCAAAAAGAAGGGGGGAGAGGGAATGTATCCCATGCCAGGCATACACAAAATCCTAAAAAAAAAAAAAAAAATCCCTTTATCAATTTGTATATGTAAACTGCATGGACTTTACATTGAGTGTACTTAATAAGTTTATATTAAAATGCAAGTAATTATTAATATATTATAAAGTATTCTCTGACTTTTATACCTCATACATAAAACTCTCACAATAGGGATTCTGGATGATGGGTTACATTGATTGTATAACACTTGAAAGCATCTAAATTAAGCTATTTCCCACAGCATGTAGATATTTCTAAATTGACATTTATATGTAGATTTTTCATCTTGAGCTGGATAACTTCTTTCTCTGTATACGGTATTATGGAGAGTTTAGCTAGATCAAGATAGTTGATGTTCTAGGTCAACCCTAGAGTCCCTTCATCTGTTTCCACAGTATCTTTTTATATCTGTTTTTACTACAGTTTAGGTGTGTGTGTGTGCGTGTGTGTGTATTGTGTGCGTGTGCATACGAGTTTGGAACTCAGCAATCACCCAGTATGTTAAAGGAAAAAAGTGAGTGAGTGAATGAATGAATAAATGAATGCCTGAATAATCCTAAGGAGATTGTGTCTTATTTACCTGCAGACCCAGAGTTACTACATATTCATTTATTCATTTTTAACAAATGCCTGCCATTTGTTAGAATGACTTTCATGCCTTCTATTTCCTTCAGCCTTTCTGTGGGAATATTCCTAGAGGATAGCTACGGGTTAAGGAGATTAGCTGGAAGGTGAGTGGGTGATTTCTTATGTAGGGGACAGGTTCAATATTTAGTACAGAATAATAATTTGGGGTTCAACCAGGGACACCAAGAAAAGAGACAGGATCTATTCTGGGCTGAGAATCAGAAGCAGCAGCCAGATCCTCATGAGAGGTCAAGACAGCATACAAAGGAAAACCATGGAGTTAAATGGAGCTAAGAAAAAAGGAAGAGGCATTTAGACTAACAGGAACTAGATCTAGTATTAGAATACAATTGCATTGGGGAGCTAAGAATTTAGTTACACAGACAAGCAAAGGGCCCAGTCAAGAACTTTTGTACATGTATTTCATATCTTAGATAAACCATATTTTTGGATGAAAGATATGATTTAAAAAGGCTTCCTTAAATTTGTGCTAATAGCATTCAATATTTGATGTTGAACTGTATGAACAAAACATTATTTTTATAATATTTGGAAGCATGGAATTTAGAATTATGACCATTTAATATGATCTTAATAAAATTCTACAAACTTGAAAAAGCCAAACCAAGCACAAAATAATCTAATTTTTAAATGTTGTGATTTCTAATTGTTTTCATTAAGAAAGTAGATTTTTTCTTACAACTTCAGTATTTTGGGCTGTGAAATAACCTATTAAGTGTTACACACAGACATATTAAATTTTTTAAAAGTGCCCGTGCTTTCATACAAACTTCCTATATTATTTTTTTCCTATATCAGTTTTTTTTTTTCCCAGGGTTTAACAAAGCACTAAAAAGGAAGCTTTAAACCTACTTGTTTCTGAAGTGAAATTATTTCTCTTAAAACTCTGGCAGATATCCCTTATGATTCCATAGAAGCAATAAATATAATCAAAGCAAATTAATCACTTTTAAAAATAATCCATTTAAAATAAAGTTATATAAGAATTATATCTAATGATGCATAACACCACAACTATTGCTCTTTATAATTTCACATTTTTTTCTCTAATTATTCAATAACTGCATGACTCACTCTTAAATCAATGTTCAAGTTCAATAGGTCAATAGAAATGTGTACAATTTGTTGCTCACACTCAGATCACAATATAAGTAGAGTTAATCAGTACAAGGAGTTGCCAGTTAATTAACTTCTTTTTCTATGTTCAGTCTTCTGGAAAACAAAACAGAACAAAACAAAACACAGGAAATGTATGATTCAAAGGGAGAAAAAGGAAAAAAAAACAAAAACCTTGATGTATAGTACCAAATATCAAAAATATATCTACACAGTAAAGAAAGACTTAAAAAATAAATAAATAAAAGAAGAAGTCTGAGTAAATAAAGAAGTTTAATGACAAACCTTAATTTCTTGGTTCAACTCAGTATGTGTCCAGAGATATCTAAAAATCATTCTCTAGGAGTTTTTGTTTTTATTAAACAAATGAGTTAAGTAAGCCTGCAGTTTTATGACAACCTAAATGAAACTCACTGGGAGAAAAACATCAGGGTACGATCTCAGATCACTGATTGATCTCTCGGATCTATAAACTGTCCAGTGATTTAGTACGAACTTCTGTATCTCCTTACTCAAGTTCTAGGAAGACCATCTGTAAAATCTTTCAACCTAATTCATGATAATAAAGCTAACTTTTCTAGATTTTCTAGATAAAATCTTTAAAAAAAAGAAAGAAAGAAAGAAAGAAAGAAAGAGAAAGAAAGAAAAGAAAAAAAGAAATGATGTACCACCCTGACTTCTCCACAAGGAACTCATGCTAGTTACACACTTCTCTAGCCAGCATGTTAACAGGGACAAGAACAATTTCAATCATTCTTTGTCTGCAGAGCATGTTGAAAATCAGAGGTCCTATCATATTTAATATTTGTCCCCCAAATCCCTCCCTATGGGGATCTTCGATACCATTTTACAATAAGACAAAGCTAGATTAGTGGCTTGAACACAGCCACACAGTGACAAGGCAACTTCTCCACCCAGTCAGTCCCTCCTGCTCCACTAGCCTTACAGAAATGACTTATTCTTATTTAGAAGACTGGCTATTTAGAAGACTATCATTGTGAAGTACCTCATGTCACCTCACGTCTCTAGCAGCTCCCAATCTGGCAGCATCCAAGTCCACTGTCTCCCAACAGGCCACCACACTGGAAAATGGCCAGACCCCTGAACCATCCTGCAGCCCCTTCCAATGAGAGATGGTGGGCCAGCTGTGTGTAGCCCTCCTGAGGGGCAGGAATCCTGTTATCCTGTGCAAGAGCTTTACTGCCTGCTCTATTTATATTCTTTATACAGGTGTACTAAACCTCCATCTGGATTAACTAGAGCATCACGTTTTCCCATTTTCTTTCATCACAAATCTGTAACAACAAAGAGAGAACCATTTAAAGACTGAATTTTGTCTATAGGTCACTTGATTTTGTGAAAACTTAGGTTTAATTTTAACAGATTGCAGCGGTGCTTCTCTAAGTGTGCTGTGTCAGAAAACATTTTTGGTTGTCAAAACTAAGGAAGATGAGATCCCACAGGGATACCATTAAGTGCTACATTATGCTCTGTGTAATGTTTGACGGCCCCCCCCCATAAGAAAAATGTATCTGGTCAAAAATGTTATCAGTCTGAGGCTGAGAAATTCTGAATTAAGGAAACACCTGTCTGTCATTATTGGCTTTCTACCTGCTCGCTACAGAATCTCAGGTAACTTCAAAGTACATTCACGTCTCATATACCAGGGGATCCACTAATCTGGGTCTTAACTTCACTAAAAATATTTCTCTGCTTTATACTTTAAAAGAACAAGACAAATAAGTTCAAAAAAGGCTCACTTCAGCAACTTTGATTTAAAAAGTAGTCCAGTGCCTACTCATTCCTAGCCTTTACACAGTATATGTCTGTAATCTTCTATAATGGGAACTGATGCATAGAATAATTAACCTGAGACACTTCAAGAGAATCAGTTAACAAGGGGAGAGTCACTTTTAGCAGTGCAGTCTAATTATGAAAACAGGGACATTGAACATTACAGCCTAGAAAGATTTTCAATAATGCAAGTTGAAACAAAAGTGACTTTTCTTAGTTAACTGTGTTAACCAGAGAAATCAATTTGTCAGAGCATCCAATTCCTGTTAAGCAAGGTTTTCAATTAGTTTCTATGACATTTAATCCATAAATTTTATCTAAGCATAAGTAAAAAGGAGAGTGTCAAAAAGAGTCCCTAACATCATCCAGGAGCAATTATCTATCCTACCTTTGCAGGTACATGGGAGTCTGTCCAAATTTTGAAAATCTTTGGAGAAAGACATTGCAAAATCCTCTATTAGGTTACTTCTTCTAATATGAACTTCCACTGAAAGCACCGAAATGCTTTTTCTTTCCAATTTGCAAACTGTACGCTTTACAAAAGTGAGAATGAAAAATTGACAGTAATGCTATACGATATGATGCTTTAAATAAAACCATATGTGGAAAAGTATATATTCCATAAATATACCACATAGCTATCAAAATACACTTACAAGAGACTAAGGTTAAGGTTTTCGTATATCTTATTTTTTCAAAAGATTTATTTTTATAGCACAGTAGATAAAAATAAAAAACAAAACTTCATGGTCAGAACAATGGAAAAATAGCCTACTGTGTTCTGAAAGTTCAGTATGTTTAATCTTCATTCATTAAAAAGTTTTAAGCTTCATTTGTTATAGGATCTTTTAGGCCTTTTAAGTAGCTATGAAAGCTACTTAAATTTAGCTACTCAATTTAGCAAACAAGTTTGCTAAATTTTCCTTAGAGCAATATGCAAACTACACAACCTTTGTTAATGAAGATTTGTGGCTTTAAATGACATATCTCAGATAACATTTACATGGTAACTGAAAAGAACTATGTGAATAATCTTTTCCTTAATTTTAACAGCCATTATATGTTTTTGGTTAAATCAAGTAATATATTATTTGGTAAGATGTTCTTTTTATGCGCCCCTCCCCGATGGAAAGATAAACACAAATGCACAAAAACTAATCTATAAAGTACATTTTTGTTTGATTGTCAAATGAAGCCTATCATTGCATAGAACATTTGTGACATTTTCCAGCATCTAATTTCAATTACAATGGTATGACTATTGAAATTGGCATTTGGGAAGCTGTATGCAGATGTGAATAATTTTTGGAGTACATAATTTATTTAAATATTTTACCATCAGAGAAAAATTCCCTTGGAATTTATGTTTGACGAAGCTTAAATAACTCCCTCAAATATCACATCTTCTTGTATCCAATACCATTGGCATTTAATTTCCTCTTTTTCCCAGTTTCTCCCTAACTCTTTCCCTCCCTAGCTAGAGAAGTCAGATACAGTAAGTATCCTTCTGATCAAGAAACATGAAGAAGATAAGACAATTGTAACAGAGGAAAGCGGTTAACTTAGGTCAGTAGACCTTCATTGATTCTGAAATATCGCATATATCGAATCATTTCTAGTAAAAAAAAAAAATGTATTTTCTTCCAAGTTAAATAAGAATAATAATATTTGCTATTAAAATTTGGACAGATGTACACTCTTTTTTCTGGAGATGATATGAGCTTTCTCTCAGTTTAAACCAGTATTTCTCAGGGGGTGGTGATGCAACATGGGGACTTAAGTGGGTAGGAGAAGAATCAATGAAACAAGATGGGATTGGGAGGGAGACAAACCATAAGTGACTCTTAATCTCACAAAACAAACTGAGGGTTGCTGGGGGGAGGGGGTTTGGGAGAAGGGGGTGGGATTATGGACATTGGGGAGGGTATGTGCTTTGTTTGGTGAGTGCTGTGAAATGTGTAAACCTGGTGATTCACAGACCTGTACCCCTGGGGATAAAAATATATGTTTATAAAAAAAAAAACAGTATTTCTCAAATGTACTATGGAAGTTTGGGACCAAATAATTCTTTGTTGTCAAGGTTGTTCTATAATACTGCAGGATGTTGAGCAGTATTTCTGGCCTTTATCTACTAGATGCCAATTGTGTTTCCCAAACACGACAACCAAAAATATTTCCAGATAATGCCAAATATTCTCCTAGTGGCAAAATTACCCAGTTGAGTATCCCTGGTTTAAATACCTATATATAAATACAAATGTATTCATTTTTAAAAGGAGAGGAGGAAGAAAGCAAGATGAAAGAGGAGAAGGGGGAGGGGTGGGAGGAAGTTAAGGAGGGGGGAAGAGAGGCAGCCCCTAAAAGAAAAACCTTACCAACAGTGCACTGTACACTTTCTGTCTATTGCTTTCATTTTTATCAGTTCTTGACTAGCACATTTAATTAGTTCTAATACCCAATAAGTTAATAGTTAATTGGAACACAAGTTCTAGGTTACAACTAAGGATCAAATTTAGTTCCAACATATGCTAGTTTTGTAACTCTTTAATTTTGGGAAATATGTTTAACCTTCCAGTCCTCAGCTTCCTCATTTCCAGGTAATAGTAGCATTAGTACATAGTTTCTGTGGTTATAAATGAGTTAATGCACATAAAGTACTTAGTAAGAGGGAGAGTAAATTCAAAACTGCTTCCTATATATATATATCATCATCAACAACATCATCACTAGTGAATCCGTCTTATTTTGAAAAAATGAATATATTTTTAAATAAATATATATAATTAGGGAGAGTATGAAAATGATCAAATATGTTTCCTAAGTATCACTAAAAATTCTTTAACTCTAACAGACCATATATTAATTTAAAGTTTTAAAAGTATGTAACCCAATAAATAAATCTTCATTTACATTGAGTTGATTTGGGGGGATGGATAATGTGAAAACTTAATTGGGTCTACTTTTCCAGAAAAATAATTTTCAAGCCTAACTTTTTTTTTTCTTGTCAAATACAATATATTTAGGACTCAGCCCTCAAACTAGACTTCTTTTGGCAGTGATAGTAATGGTCTAGGTTAAAAGTACTAAAGTGTTTATAAAGAATTCCATATTTCAACAAAGTATATTCCCACTAGTAGCTTAAAATGGTTTTGCACAATATTTACTTGGCCTTCACAATCCATGCAAGTGCATTTCTTACACATTTAGTTTTATTGAAGTGCATTTCTAAACTAAAATAATCTACTCTCCATCAAGAATCTTATACTTGTAGAGCAGACTTTGCATGCATAGTTGAAACATTAACCCATCTGTGCATTCTTTAAACGGAATACAATCTGTAACTGTTAAATCCAAGCAATTTTTATCGATAAAGTGCTCTAAATTTATAGTCTTAGTGAACCAGTAGCATCATCTTAGAAACACAACATGGAGAACCATTATTTTTACTTGGAGCAGAGGTACATTACTTAAATTACAAAATAATCCACACTAATAATAGTAAATGTAAAGCTGTCTAGGTAATTATATAGATATCAATATACAAATTAATTCAGAAAATAGGGGTTGAAGGCCTACTATATGTTAGTACCCTAGACACTTATAGATAATAAACTGAATGATAACTATTCTGTGGAATTCACTTACATGCTTATATCTATTAGGTGAATTATCTATTTTATTTTCCTCATGGAAGAAACTACAAGCTATGAAAAGGACTGGATACAAAGAGAAGGTCTTCTTTTTACAAATATACATATTTGAGATCTTTGATTACCTCTTAGTATTTTATGTCTGATTTAAAAAAAAAATCCATCCTTAATCTTTTGTCAAAAGAAATTTTACATCATAGAGCATTTTGCCAAAATCAATTTTGAAACAACATAATAAACTCCAAATTCCAAGAACTCTCAAATAAAATTGTCACAGATACAGCAGGAAAAGAAAGCCAATGAGCTCAATTTTCCTTAGCAACTGTTGGGTAAATAACCAAGTTAAACTGAAGCATTTACCTTTCATTCATCTCTTTAAAAAGTATTTATTAAATTTTTCTTTTGTGAGTAATTTAAGTAGTGGCCATGGGAAAAAGGAAAATGAATTTTTCCATAACTATGTAACTCATTACTATGACGTAAGGCTGTACAGAGTTTAAAAGAAGAAGAAGAAGGAGGAGGAGGAGGAGGAGGAGGAAGAAGAGGAGGAAGAGAAGAAGAAGAAGAAGAAGAAAGGGTGGATACACTTGGAGTATATGAGGGAACTACAGCATTTTTCAACAACTTAGGAGGTTGGAAGGAAAAGGGCAAGAATTCTAGAGCATCACTGGATACTTCTCCAAATTGGCAAGCATATTAACAAAAATGATTATAATTCTAACACAAGCCCAGGAAAGAGCATCCTCCAAGTTTTGGTACAAATAATATAGTACTAGGATGACTGGGTCTAAACAAAAGATGGGTAATGTGTGATGACAAGCAATTTTTTTTTTTTTAGTGAAAATTCCCATATTTTTTGGAGGTAGAATATATTTTCTATTGATTAATTTATAATTGCATAAATCCATCATTCTATCAGCTTGATCAAGTCCTTCAATGCTTACTTCTACACTGTTTTCTCTAAACTTCATCTCTAAACTAGCATCTTCATTAGCACAATTTTTTCAAAAAACAGTGTCTACTATATGGCAAACATGGGATCTTGGAATGAGGCCAAGACATCTCTAATACTTCCCAGTAAAATTTTCCACATGTTTGCAATGTTGTCTGTTATATTTGTCACCACTCTAGAAACTACTTGCTTCCCTATAGCTATTCCTCAGCCTCCTCCGGCTGATAAAACTAACCTTTTGGAACTATGCCATGGAACACTTGGTGGTTTTCCCAGGAGGTAACTTCTTTCTTTCTAAGTAGCCTACTTTTCCTATTCCACTTTCTTGTATCTACCGGATGTAACTGCTCTTAGCACTTTTTTACTTCCTAGATGTTACCACTGAACAACTACATTATTTCATAAATGGTCTGTTTTGTATAAATCCTCCTTCAAAATACCATATTATTCTGAGTCTGAGAGGTACAGGTAAAAAATATGGATTTGAATTTGCTTTTCTGTTTTTCTTTTTTTTTTCTGATTTTATTCACACTATTCTATCAATCTAGAATGTTTCTTTTTTCCCCCTTTCCTCACATTCTTCAACAACAAATCTTAATCCCATTTCTCAACTAAAATCCCATTTTTATTAGTTCTCCATAGTTATCCAGTTTTCACTGTCACCTTCATCCACACTCTAACAAATTTTTGTACGAGCCATAAAACAACACTAACTTAAGTACTGTGCAAGGTGCTATATGATCTATTTGACAAATAATCTTAAGTAATCTCATGAAATTGCTTCCATAATTATTTCAAAATGTATGTATTAGAAGTCCTATTATTCTTTCTAACATCTATCTTCTCATCTAATATTTAAGGTATTTTTTTAAAGATGTTTTGGAACATCTGGGTGGCTCAGTTGGTTAAGTCTCTGCTTTTGGCTCAGGTCATGATCCCAGGTTCAGCCTCCTTGCTCAGTGAGGAACCTGCTTCTCCCTCTGCCTTCTGCTCCCCCTCCTTGTGCTCATGAATACACACACTCTCTCTCTGACAAATAAATAAATAAAATCTTTAAAACAAACAACCAAAAATCTATTAAAATAAAAACGAATCATGTATTATATTTTATTACATTTCCTCATAATCTTGCCCCAAAGTATGTGTTTAAAATACTTATTTTTAAAAAGTTAAAAAATGGAAATTTGCTACACAACTTTTTTTTTTCTCATGTGGGAAAAAGAGAAAGAAACTTTAGAATTTAAAGTACACAGGCTGTCTCAAAATCAAAATATAACTTTTTAAACCTCTCAACTTAAAGTGACCTGTTTATAATGGATTGGAGCTCTTCAGACTCTAATGTCAAAAACATTATTTTAGGGGCACCTGGGTGACTCAGTGGGTTAAAGCCTCTGCCTTCAGCTCAGGTCATGATCCCAGGGTTCTGGAATTGAGTCCTGCATCAGCCTCCTTGCTCAGCAGGGAGCCTGCTTCCTCCTCTCTCTCTGCCTGCCTCTCTGCCTACTTGTGATCTCTGTCTGTCAAATAAATAAATAAAATCTTTAAAAAAAAAACATTATTTTATCCATGCACTTTTTTTTTTTTAGGATTTTATTTATTTATGTCAAAGAGAGAAAGAGAGAACACATGTATAGGGAACAACAGGCAGCGGGAGAGAGAGAAGAGAGAGAAGCAACCTTCCTACTGAGCAAGGAGCCTGATGTGGGGCTTGATCCCAGGACTCTGGGATCATAACCTGAGCCAAAGGCAGACACTTAACCAACTGAGCACCCCTTAACCATGCATTTCCCAATTGTATTTTAAAGAGTGCAGATTGCACAGTTAACCCCTTAACCATGCACTTCCCAATTTTATGTTAAAGAGTGCAGATTGCACAGTTTTTCCCATGAGTGAGTGAAAAAGATGCTTCTTGTGTAAGAACAAAACAAGAATATGCTGGCAGGAAATTCCAATCTCTCATTAAGACCTAGTGCCTCCCTTTACCCACTGCCTTATGGGGTCCAATATGATAGGGCCCCTTAAATGATTTGTGCAAACCAATCAAGGAAAGCTTTATCTCCAATCACTTCTCCACCATGACTTATGATAACATTTGCTATTTTAGGTCTATCTAAATTAAATAAAACCTTATTAATATTTAATATAATATTGCTTTAGATTTACCTACATATTTACTATTATCTTTGCTCACCATTTCTCTTGCATTTAGGACTGCTATTTGAGATCATTCCCTCCCCACCCCCCATTTAAAATTCAGGCTTTACACTTTACTGAAAGTCAGTTGGTGAACACTTTTTCCATTCTGGTTTTGAATGCAAATATCTTTACCCTGTAAGCTTCTCAAAGAAGAGAAGAGTAGTGCTACTCTGGGAAACAGATGAAGATTGATCAATTTTACCTGACAGGAAATCCTTCTCCTAATCTCTACAAAGAGCTATTGTCCAAGACCAACAGGGCTATAGAAATCCTCTTGTATCACCTCTTTTATACACAATAACCAACAGTGTTGGCCAAAGCTTTTCAAACATACTTTCCTTTTAAGCCATCATTTCCATATTTGCATTCAAAATGTGACACAAAATAACTAGTCACAAGAGATCGCTCAACCTTACATGGCAGAACTACAATTGCCAAGAACTTAAAGTGCCTCTTATTTTAGGGGAAAAATGCCCATGTGCTGAGTAAACCTACTCCCGGTCAACAACCTTATAAAAGACTGATCCATTTAATTGATTATGAAAGGTATCTGATTCAACTTATTTGAATCAGATCTCAAAAAGCATCGTTTAAAAAGAGCAAAAAGGAAAAAAATAAATAAATTTGCATATTTTCCTAAGAGCCTATTTCCAAAGATTTTTCTTCTGCTTTAATAGGTGGTGTACATAATGGCCCACTGGACACAGAATTCTTCTTTTAGCTGCTTGTTTAGCAGTCTACGTCTTCTCAAGAGTTCACAGCCTGAAGTGTCTTAGGCAGTAAAACGTGGGCCTGTGCTAGAACAGCAAACACTGCAGAAGATTTCAATTCACAGTGACACTCATTTTTCTTTTATTTTATGAATGCAGCCAGTGAGAAACTACTAAAACTATGGGGATGTGGACAGGTGGGAACAAGAGCAAGAATGCATTGCTCTTGCTTATCATCTAACTTAGCTCATGGGGCCATGAATGTTGTCAGATACATGAACAAATAAATTAGTAATTACTATGAATAAGAATTATCTTCCAGACACTCTACTAAACCAAATACAGTAAGGCAATGAGGCAGATGGGTAAATATCCAGTTTTGAAACAGTGCTGCCATTTAAATTTGAATCTATGCAAACTGATAAAGATGATCTCCTTCATTCAAAGACTGAGTTTTCCCCTTGCTCTATCAAACTATTTTATATATATTACTACTAATTATCACACTAGCTCATCAAGGGAGGCCTTACTGTCCATTATAACAAATGAGAAAAAAAATCAAGGCTAAAAACTACATCTCCACAACTTCTACATCCACTTCTGAGTTCAGTGGGGAGAAGCTGAGACTAAAAGGCAAGAAAAAATAGAGTTTTTCCCCTTCCCTCAAAACGTTACTAAGTATCTCTGGCATCAGTTGAATTTCTTCCATGGTTCTAATTATTCTGGGACAAACGGGGACCAGTAGTACAGAATCTTCCCTCTTTCTTTCCAGCCTGGAGATGACAGTGGTTTCCGGCTACTGCTAATCTGGAGCTTACCTCGTCATCAATTGCTGACTTTTAAGTTCTTCCACCAACTGTGTAAAAATGCCCTGCCTTAAATTTCCTCTGTTTAAATTCAGACTTATTTCTGTCATTCTATATTAATCCTAATTGATACATATGAGACCTTTATGTTGCATCACATTATTTCAAATACAGACCACAAAATTGTTCATATTTCTTTGTAATTATTTGTTGACAAGTCTGTTTTCTCCTTGTCTGTGAACATTTGAGGTCAGAGACAACATTGTTTTATTTTTGAATCTCCAATACCCAACATCTGGCCAAATACATTCGAGATGCTCAGAAAATACTTGTTGTAAATGAAATAATGATTGAATATAATGCTACAATAAGGTATAGATAGGTAGATAGGAAAAGGTCAGTTCTAGAAGATCTTCTTAGAGGTAAGCTGTCTAGACTGAGAGGCCAAAGATGAGTGTTTTCTGAGAATAGGAACAAGATATCTTGGTAAAGATGTTTCAAAGAGTGGGAACAAGATATGCAAAACCAAAAAGTCATTGATTATAAAGGATCCAGTAAGTTTTGGTTTGGTTGAAATCTACTGTGCATAAGAAGACCTGAAGATGAGGCTGGAGAAATAGACAGGAACCTTACATCTACTTTGCTGAGGAGTTTGTCATTCATCTCCTCAGTTTAAGCAAGGGACTGAATATTCATTTTGCATCTTAGAGAGATTTGCTGACTAATTAAATTATGAATGGTAATGGGATAGTACACGTGATCAAAAACAAAGTGTCAAGGTTATGACCTTAACCTTGTTGAAATATTAATATGAGTAGAACACAGTCCGAATCAGTTTAGATAGGCAGAGGTCGATGGATTCTGAAGTTAGTCAAGAGTGAGAATAATTTGAATTGGTGAGTATTTAGGCTAAGGTGAGAGAAAAAAGGAATATTCTTGTATGATTTCAGGAGCCTGGTGTGGGTCATTATACGAAACATTACAAAATTAAACAAGATAGACAGAAGGAAGAGTAAGTTCCAGAGAATGTGATGAGTTCAGATTTGGGCTCGAGTTTGATATGCCCCTGGGGCATTCATGTGAAGTGTGTAGGAGATAGTCAGAAATACACACCTGGAACTCAGGAGAAGGAAAAAAGTAGAGGTGGCCGTCACAGGTAAGTAGGTGGTAGCTAAAGTAAACAGAACGACTCAGAAAGATAGGATGACTCAAATCAAAAGAGCAAGGCAGAAGAGGTAGGCCCAGGAAGAACAAGAGCTTGGGAGTTGCTGTGGCGAAAAGAGGGAGAGGAGTGGTAAAGCAGAATTTGTAGATGGCCCCAGGGTTTAAGGCAATTCAGACACAGCAAAGTAAGATAGAGGGAGAGCTCGGGAATTTAAATGCTCCAGAGTAGACAGATAAACAACCAAGGTTAATAAAAAAGTTACTTTGTGTAAGTTTTCCTTACCTATTTGCCTACAAGAAACATGGCTCTAAAAGAAATGAGAGAGGGGTCATTTCCTGAAGGGTAAAGGCTTTCTTATACAGAAGGCATGACTCAGTACTAGGTCCCACATTTAGCCTGGGCTACTATAAAAATAAATGAGAACTAATAAATGTGAAAAAACGCCCTAGATGCTTAGTGTTTTGAAGGATTTCTGCTTCTCTTCCCCTTGCACCAATATCATAACTCTCAGTATAGAGTAGGGAAAAGACTGAGAAAATGAGCCGAGGATTTTTTATAACATCACATAGACAGGGACATAGCATTCAAAATCAAGGTTAATGAACCCTGAAAGTCTACTGCTTTTCCCAATTTATTGTGTGCTGGCAGGACATTTAGCATAGTATCATCCTCTCCAGAACAGGAAAAGGATGGACTGATTGAAGTTGATAAAAACAACAACAATGAGGTGACTGGGTGGTTCAGTCAATTAAGCATCTGACGTGATTTTGGGTCAGCAGCTCATGATCTCGGGGTTGTGATATCCAATAGTAAGTCAGGCTCTACTCTGGGCATGAAACCTGCTTCAGATTCTTTCCCTCTCTCTTCCTCTGCCCCACCTGCATACTCGCTCTCTCTGTCTCTCTCTCTCTCTCACATAAAAAAATAACAGCAACAACAACAAATAAGACATTCTGTAATGGTTAGTGTACACAGAACATAACCAAAGCAAATGGCAAATGTAAATTTTTTAAAGGTTAACTTGGTACTGTTTTCCCCAACTATAAAAGGAGAAAATCTAACGGTATTTCATGCCCCTAGTTCACAAAACAAAACACAAAAAACTAAACCCTAAGGCAAATGAATTTTTAGCCAATAATTGTTCTATGACACACAGAGCGGCTGCCTTTACATTCAGACACACTAAGCTGATCACATACTTAAAAAGAAATTTTCTTGAATATAGAAAATAGTCATTTTAGAAAATTGGTCCTGTTTCACAAGGTTTCTCCTCATTCTCTTTCTTTGGTGTGTCATAGACATATTCATGTATTAATGGATGTGTGATTGAATTTCTTGGACTGAAAGATAATGTATTTGTATTTTCTTGCATAGTAACCTGTGGAAGGGAAATTGGCCTCAGGGCTGTAGCTAGTTATCTGTGCACAACTGATGTCCAGAGTCCTCAGACAGACAAAACAGCAGTCTAGCAGCACCCTGATTCAGAATGTCAGCTCCTGAGCTAAAGTTTGACTCACAGAACTGGGCAGGACTGTATGTTCAACACCTATCTAACTGTAAAAGCTCCCAGGGAACCTACCACTAATCAATTTCCTCAAGTAATAGTGTACACTAAACAGATTATACAAGTGTCTTTAACCCTGGCTAAAATATATAGTTTATATTTATTTATATTTATATTTAAATGTATATTTATATATTAATATGTGTTTATATAGAGCCAAATATAAACATATCTAATTATAACATATATTACATATAAATATATATGTTATATAAATGCATATCATGTAAAATATAATAATATATTATATATTAATACATATTAATATAAAATATATAATTTAAGTCTATAAATTATATAATCATATAATTGTATATATTATATAAGCATATAAGTTATATATTAATTATATAATTATAAAATTATTGTAATTATAAAGTTGCAAATAACCTCATAAAAAGATATATGGGCCCAAATAAATAGAGGCTCTGAGTATAAGGCTAGTGTATGGTGTAGCTATGCCTCCATATGGATCCTTCTATGACTTGGTTAATGATAGAGAGTTAATAAATGCCTTAGACTGAAATGTTGGTGCAGGCAGATGTTCCCTAGCTTAACCTTGAAGCTGACTGCTATTTCTTCTGAATCTGAATCTACATCTGATGAAGAAGCAAGGGCAAGGGCCTTCACTTTCATTCTCCACTTGAGTGCCAGGTAAACAGGATACTGTGGATGGATAGAAGACAAAGGAGATGAAGAGAATTGGTGTAATCACAAAGATTAAAACTCCCAAACACTAAGCTGTTCCATATTGGCTCTCAGAATTGTAAAGCAGAATAAAACACTAAGATAAACTAATTTACTCTGAAACCTAATTCTTCTTAAATCTAGCTACTAAAATTTGCATGGTATTTTTCATGTTCTTGCAAATAAATGACATTAGACTGCATTCTCTTCAGAGGTTAAATATTTTTCTTTTAAGAACTGGCCAATCTAATTATCATCTAAGGTAATCAATTTTCCATTATTACAATGACCCATTAGAATCTTTAGTTTTTTTTTTATTACAAGCATTCTAAAAGAATCAAATAATAATAAAGCATCCCCCCGTACTTTTTCATAACAACTCATGCAAAAGATCAAAGACAAAAGCATCTCTGATACATTTTAGAAAAAATGAGAAAACCAATATACTTGAAGGAATAAGCAATTATGGGTTTGGAATAATCACAGACAAACAATAAGGGGCTGGATTATATAGGGTTTCATATGTCATTGGGAAACTTTGGACTCTATTTTGAATATAATGGGGAAATCTATGGATTAAGTTTTGAGTAAAACAGTGATATCACAAATTTTTAAAAGGTCACCTAGTGACTTTGTTAAGAATAGAATATGGTGTGATTATATGAGTGTGGTAGACCACTTATATGGCTATTGCAATCATGCAGATATAAGATAATTATTAGATAATACCAGAAGAGTGGGTGAAAATGATAGGATTTTGAATAGATTTAGAAGATAGAGCTAATAATATATTCTGAGATGAATTCAATTTGGGGAATTAAAAAGAAGTCAGAACTTTCTCCAGTATTTTGGTGTGAGAAATGAAAAGACTGTCACCATCTGAAAAGGAAAAAGCTATATGTCTAAAAGTTCTGAGAAGTGAAGAAGACCCTGATCATATGAGTATGAGATATCTATCAGAGATGTTGAGAAGGCAGTTGGATGTAGACTTTTTTTTTTTTTTTTAAGGAGGGAAGGGGGAAGGTCCAGAGAGAAAAGGAGACACTCTTAAGCAGGCTCCATGCCCTGGAACCTGATATGCATCTTGATGTCCCAACCCTGAGATCATGATCTGAGCCAAAATCAAGAGCCGGACACTTAACCCATTGAACCACCCAAGTGTCCCAGATGCTGATTTCTGGAGTTAGACAGTAGTCTGGACTAGAAAAACAAATGGGGCACTAGTACATAGATGATCTCAAAATCCATGGGAATAAATTAGTTCACCAAGAGTGTAAATTAAGTAAAGAAGGAAAGAACAAGGGTTGAGGTTGCTTAAGAAGAAATAGAGGATTGGTAAAGAAATAGAAAAGAAGTAACCAGTGAGCTAAGCAGAATACCAATGGAGTGTGGTGGTGTCCTGAAAGGCAAATAAATAACGTTTAATGAGGAAGAGAAAGTATTCAGCTGTGTCAGAAATTACCGATAGAGAAATTAAGAGAAAATCTGTAAATTGAGTATACCATTGCCGAGGTTATTGGTGACCTTGATGAGAACAGCGTTAGTGGAGTAGTACAAAAGTCTGACTGTAGTATGTTTAATAGGGAATGAGTAGGAGAAATGGAAACAATAAATAGAAGAGAAACAAAGAAATAGCACAATAGATGACAGGGGTAGAGGAGTCAGGAAATCTTATGTATTCACTCAGATATAAATATGTATGTACATTTTTCAAGAAGATATGACTGTATGTTCATGAAAAAGGTTCCTATAAATGTCCGAGATGAATGATGTAAAAGAGAGGGAGAGGAGTGGGATGAATGTATTTGAATAGTTTAGAACAGAGGAGACCTGGTATTGGCATCAGGTCAAACCATAGATAGGTCTATAGGAACAAGTCAGAAGTGAGTGCAGATGCCAAAGAGTAGATATGTGTAGTGCTGGGAGTCTGCACTTTTTTTTTTTTTTTTCTGGTTTTTTGATTCCTTCAGTTTTCTCAGCCTAGTGCAAAGTAAAATCATTAATAGAAAGAAGATGGGTAAGAAAGGGTTGGTCTAAGAAGAGATAAAATGCAAAACAGACTTCAGGGACAGGAAGATAGCTAGGAATATATAATATGATTGGCTGATAACATTAAGGACAAAACTGAAGTTTAAGGTCATGGACTGAACGCATGGAGGTTTGCTTTTTCAGCCGGGATCATTTTACAGGTTGAGGGACAGAGCAGGTGGAGAGTTGAATTTAATTAGGGATGTGTTTTTGCCAGTTGAGTATGAGGTAGCAAGAGAATGGCTAAGGAGCTGATGTGGTATGCAGTGAAGTGATTAAATAATAGACCACAGAACTGAAGAATAGTAAAAAGGGGAAGTGAGCATATCAAGTGTGTCTAAACCTGTAAAAATCTTGGAATACAAATGGACCTAATGTTCTGGTAGATTATTAGGATGGAAGTACAAGAAGTCATAAGAAATAGTAAAGGTAGTGAGCTAGAAAGATTGGTGGTTGTGGTCAGAAGCCTGAAAGTTGAGATGATTGAAGGCTTGCAAGGGTTACCAATAGCAAATTCTAGACTCGAGAGAAAAGAAACTGGTGTGAGTAGCTGACACTGGATAAAGAAATTGGGAGGCCCAGCTATTACAAATACTACCGAAAAGTCCACTGAATTGTCCAAGAATTAAAATAGAAGTAGTATTGGGTAGACAGAGCTACAATGATTGGAAAGGAAGACAAAATTACCTGGGAATCACATGATATCATAACATGATAACAGCAATGAAGCATCTATCGGCATGAGCTATAAGGCTGAACATTTTTGGAGATAGAGACAATGCTCTGCTTATAGCAATACGAAGGAGGTAGGAAAATTACCTCCAAATTTGCTACTTTAAACCCAATGGTAGAATTTTTAGGGGAAAACAGTTTTCATTTGAGAGGTCTGCAGGGGAATCAGGGAGGGCCAGGAAGCTGATGACTTTTTGAGAGATGAGGTTGAACAGGTAAGGGAATTCTGGAAATAGTGGACTCAGTTATAGAGGGCACACTGAAAGAATGAGAAAAGAAGACAAAATAAGAAGCTCTACAATGATTATAGTTCTGTGGTGATGGACATTTAAGTATGGGGAAAGACATAATAATATAGACACTAGTATACGTATTGGTGGATTTAAGTCGGATAGAGGTGAAGGGAAGAAAGCAGTGATTCCTGGCACTTTCACTTAATTCCTAATGAGCGGAATGAAAGGAACAATGAGGGAGCTACAAAAATTCAGGCTCAAGATATTGATTTGAAGTATTGGCAAAAACAACTGCATTTTCTCTGGACTTGAAGAAGTAAGAAGTTACCTGAGCCCATTAAGTCCTCATTTTTGTTAAAAATACTCAAAAGTAATATTTCAATTGCAAATGAAAAAGACCTAAAAAATACCACTTGGGAAACATTTCAATGGACTTTCTGATTATTTCTTACCTGAAGATTAAAAAGAAATGTGAATCAAAGTAAAATTCAGTATATTTTGACCATGTTCCCTGTAAGTGATGGATATACTTAGAATTGATCATGGCATTATTCCTTTGGGGGAACTCAAGGTTCAGGGGCAATTGTGTTTTTCTATCAGTGCTCTAACTATATAGTTCATAATTATATAGTAATGTGTTGCATCCATAAACAATTATGGAAACCCTTTAAGGATAAAAACCATCTGCATATTTCCAGAGCCCAGCATAGTGACTGGCTTATCTTGGATTTTCAGCAAATATTTATCTAATAGGTAAATAAAAGATTAAGTAAAACAATCATATTTTTGAAGACTGACTCTATGAAAAACATGAAACTAACATAAATATACAACTCTGAAGGAAATGTGTTTCTGAAGCACTGAAGTCTGAAAAGAAAATTACCTTAAATGATAACAGACCCATGAGAGACACTTTGGGCATGCTTTTGAATAAAACAAAATATTTTCATATAATTTCTTTCTTCTATGCCCCCCCTTTGGAAGACATGATCTTCCCTTTTCTACACCTAATTAAGTTCGTTGTAATTTAAGATGCAGCTTTAATGATCTGACCACAAAAGTGATATAAGGAAACTAGAGTGAAGAATTCTTTGTCATCAAACAAAATAGTTGACATTGAGTTAACTTTGGATATTATTCTCTATTGAACTATTTTTTTTCTTTACCCCCCTAGTCCAGATTCATCTACGACATGCACACCATATAAATATGTTATATTCATTTTATACCATTTTCCTGCCTGTTGGATATTAAACTTACTGAGATTTCATAGTCTCCAACACCAGTTCATCCAATTTCAAATTTTTTAATAAATTTGTATAAATCAGTTTTTTCCCACAAAGCCTTCTCTCTGACATGTGATGTCTTGTCTCATTTTCTAGATCATCCTTCCATCCACCCATCAATCCATCCATAGTTCATTTGTAGTTCCTTGTCTATTCTACCCATCCTGATTGCTTTAATGGCACCCATCTGATCTATATTACACATTAGACTTCCACAGAGGTACTGTTAAAATAATTATAATTTAATTATAATTATTTGATCTTTACACACATTAGTTCAATTATAGTTTCATACCTAATTTTAGTACAAATATATTCTCTTCCCAGTATAAGAGCAAGGGAAAATACTCATCCTCCCCTTATATTTCTCAAGTAAAAGGAGACTTAATATATCAAGTTTGTGTTCCCCGCCTTGTTTATTGGTGACCAGTCTTACAAAGCAAAGTATAAAATCACTTGTCCAATTAAAAAGTAAGCAAGCAACTGAAATTCAAAATATTAAGTTTTAATCACTATTACAGCATAAAATATGATCCTAAACATGACAACAACGTGCTTCTGTGATGCAACTATATATTGCCATTTGTTTCTAAAGAGTTAGGAAACCTATCTGACACAATATTCCAGTTTTTATTTAGATTGGAATAGAGGTAGATAACAAGCTGTACTGACAAGATAGTAAGTGATCAACTCTTCTGATCCTTTAATCCTCTACATTCGTCAACTTACATGAAAACCTTTGGGAATTTCTTATTTAGGTTAGTATTGGTCCTTTATAGATATGCAGTACCTTGGTTGCATACAATAAAACAAAATGTCAAAAAAGTTACACTACCTAAGTCACTGAACTAAGTGCTAATTGCCTCTTCAAAAGAATTATTATATATTCCAGGTGTATCTGAATAACAAAAAATCATTGTAATTTAGTATATTGGAAATATTTATATTTGCTTTGGGAAATATTTCTCACAGAAACTATTACACATCCAAAACAACAACAACAAAAAAATGTCACTTGAAAATAGAAAAAGCTATTGAAGAAAAAGGAAAATATATATTGGTGAACTAAATCAACTTTAGGAGAAAAATCCAACAATCAAATAGAAAAAAAAACCCTTAGATTTCAACACAGATACTTTAGCCCAGAAACAAACAAAAACAGTCTTTGACAATAATAAAGGATGTCTCTGTATCTAAGTTGTTTTTTTTTTTTTTAAGAAAGCTATTTCTTTCTTCCATAGTAATCATTTCTACTTGAGCAAGGAGTATAATAATATAGCAGCAATTTAAAAATCCAATCTATGTTTTTACATGTGTGCCTGAAGTCATTTTTTCCTTCTGATTTTGGGGGCTCTGAAATCCAGTGCAATGTATAAACTAGAAATACAGTAATTCCAGTTTGGCAGATGTTGCTGACTGCAATTCTGTAACATTTGTTTCAACTCTAGGTTCTTAAAAGACATGAACTGTTAACACCAGAACAGCCACACTGTCCTGGCTGGGTAACCCATAAAGCTCTTCCTAATACAGAGTGGGTAGGTAGAAGAGGCCTTTAGTTTCATCCCAGGAAGTTCTCCAGCTCCTCCCTTGCCATTCAAAAGGGAAGCTTACCACCACACCAATGTGGATTTACCTATTATTAAAATGAAGAGGAAAAGGTTAATATGCTATTTGCATAGGGGGAATTTGGTATAATCACCAACATTTTCTATTCTGACTTTGATTCCTCTCAGCACATAGAATTCTTCATCTTGCTCTTCTTTTAGACATTCATAATTTTAATTTTAGAACTCTAGTGAGAATCATGTGATACTACACTATGTTCATACTCCATTTCTCTTCCCCTCTCCCTCTCTCTCTCTTTCTGTGTGTGTGTGTGTGTGTATACACACATACATATATGTAACTATACACTATGTTGTTTTTACTGTGAGATTTTATTACGATATGCTCCAGTGCCTATATAATGCCTAATTACTTTCTAGGACCATGTGGTAAAAACTACTTTTTTAACTGGGATCTCATATATAAAAATTAATTTGGGAGTATAAAAAATGGCAGAGGTAATCACCTGATGGAATTTGGAATTCAAAAAAAAAAAAAAAAAAGGTGGGGGCTGGTGCCTGGGTGTCTCAGTGGGTTTAAGCCTCTGCCTTCAGCTCAGGTCATGATCCCGGGATCCTGGGATCCAGCCCTGCATGGGGCTCTCTGCTCGGCAAGGAGCCTGCTTCCCTTCCTCTCTCTCTGCCTGCCTCTCTGCCTACTTGTGATCTCTGTCTGTCAAATAAATAAATAAAATCTTTAAAAAAGAGAGAGAGAAAGAAAGAAAAGAAAAAATAAATAAATAAAAATTAAAAAAAAGGATCCTTCAAAATAAAATAAACAGCAGCAGCAATAAAATATTTGTGATGTATTCTTTTGGTTGGAAACAACTGATAGTCTTAGGAAAGCAAAACAAAACACAAACAACAGGAACTTTACCATCAGAGAGGGAATAAGATAAACAAAGGAGCTTAACATGATTTGGCATTCTCAAAATACTCAACAAAACAACCTTTATATATGACAACAGACCACATAGTAAAAATAAATTATGAAATAAGGTTGGCTGACCACAGATGTGAAACAATAGCAAAGATTTTGAAATTCTCCTAGTTTTTTAAAGTCTTAAGTTTAAGCCCAATTTGAAGGAATAAAAATGTAAAGTAAAGCCCGAAAGGGGGTAGAGAGCAATGATAGCAATAGAGGGAGAGAGAAGGACATGGAAGAGAAGGGGAGAAGAAAAGGAGCGAGAATGAGAGGGAGAGAGGAGACTATCAGTCTCTTGTAAATCAAGTTTATCTGGGCTTTTTCTCAGGTAGCGGCCAGCCCTTACTGACTCCCCAGGAACTCTCCTCCATGGCCACTGAGTCTGGATATTTGGGAACTCTTTGCTAGTACAGCTGACCCTTTTCTTACCATTTCCCAGGGATATTGAATATTTTTATTCATTTAAACAATTTTATACCTGGAGGGAGTTTTAGTGATATTGCCTGAACATCTCATTTCACTGGTTTTCAAAACTACAGAGCTATTACTGACCAGTTCTCTGTCCTTCAGAATTTTCCCATAGGTTTCACCCAACATAGTACAACTGAATCCCTATGTGGCGAGCAGTCAACTATCTGATTGCTCTATTAAAGCACATATAGCAAAAACTTCTAGTTGCTACAAAATATCCGTTATCCCTTTCTTCCAAGTCTGGTTTTATTGAAGCGGTCTTTGTACACTTGAAAAACTACATCTCCCAGCCTTTAATCCAAAGAAGGGTGATTGTGTGTTAAAATTCTGGCCAATGGCACAGAGACAGAAATTTGGTAAAGTCCTTTAAGACAGAGTTTGACTTGCTTGGTTGGGATATTTTATTCTTCTTCCTTCCTCATGGAATGGGGATGTGATATTTGAAGTTGCAGTGGCCATCCATGGCCTTAGCCTACTTGAGGGTGGAAAAAAGTTGAGAAAAATGGCTGAAGAGAAGCATGGGAACCTGGAACAGAGATCAGGTCATGAAATCATCTTCCCTCACTTGGAACATCTATCTCTGGACATTTTTTCTTTCTTTCTTTCTTTCTTTTTTTTTTTTTTTCTTTTTTAAGATCTGTTTTTCATAGCCTAAGACAATTCCTAACAAAAGCAACATGAGTGAACAAGGCAATGTTAAGTTATAAGAAAACACATAAAGAATAATCACAGGAGTCAGCAGTGCTGACAGTCAGTTACAGAGAACACTATTCACTTAAACTGTATCTGTTTGGTTGGGGGGGCGGTGTATAACTTTAAAAATTTTGAAAATTTAAAACTGTCTGGAGAGGTGCAAGAAAAACACGATTAACCTATAGGAATATGTTGGACCGAAAAGAGTAAAAATTGGGAGAGCATGGAGAATTTTATAATACATTACTCAAACATTTGTTCAGAGTAGCAATTGCTAAGCATTGACTGTGTTACTAAAAATGGCTGTTAGAATTTCTCTCCCTGGAGGCCTTCCGAATTGCGTAGGTGGCAATCTGTCTAGGCAAGTTTGAGTTCAGTCCAGCCTAAAGACAGATGGATGGACTGGATGACCTCTGAAAATCCCTTCTGGCCCTTTTATCTTCCAGGTCTGCTTCACACTGAGAGAAAGTTATCGCTGCTTCTGTATTTGTAGTTATAATCATAAAGCAGACCTTTGCTTCCCTCTGCATCTTACAGGTATCTCTACTAAACAAAACTGAAAGGAGCAAATCACTTTAGGTAAAATGCAGAAATGAATCTTCCTGACAAAGAGCACATTGTTTGAGCCCAATAATTCTAGCATACTGTGTAGTATACTTTACCCCATGAGTTACTCTAAGCATATTTCCTTCAGTTCTGCACATTTTCTTTGCATAATAGTTTAAATGGGTAGAGTGAAAACCCAACTGACTGAACAGGAACCGGAAGTCATTTGTGCGTAGGATGGAGCACTCACAGTACAAACTTGACTGGAATCATCACCTTATCCTAGTTTTGAAAAAAAGAGCAAATGAACAAAAACACAAGTGAAAGGCATAAAAATATGTATGTCTTAATTTCCTGAAATAAGCAATTCAGCTAGATATCCAATAGATGTAGGCTAGGAAAATCTAACAGAATACTTATGCAAAAATATTTTTCTACATTATAATGAATTATATATAATTTTAATATAATAAGTATTTAGATATTCCATATGTACTAAAAAGCAATTTATACTATATCTTTTAACATTTTTTTCCAAAATTCTTTGAAAACTCTTAAAATTTAATTGACCTAACTAAAAGTTAGACAATTCAGATTCTTAGTGTTTCTACTCTGAAAATATTATAGTTCTTTAAGCCATTTACTGAACTGCACAGATTTTTTTCTTGGCACTCTGAGTTTCGTACCTGTAGATTGAATGAGAACATGCCACACATTTCAGCTAATGGAACTGAAAAGTGCTCTTTGGGCTTGCCCTTCCCATTCTCCTTTTTATCTGATGTTCAAGACTTGGCTCACGGTCACACTGACCTAATTCAGAAGATGCTCTGAGAGCACACTGATCTCACTTTGGTTGGCATCCTATGGCTTCCACAACCACAATGGGTTGTCTGGACTGGTTCTACAATCCTACTTGGCATACAGAGGTCAATTATCAATTTCATGCTTTTACTAAATCACAAACCTAATGGGGAGCTGGAAGGCAAATTCTCAGCTAACAGAAATAAATCTAGATGGTGTGTATTCCTTCAGAAATTAATCTTTAATGTGTTTCTTATGTCTGAACACAAATATACAAGTCCATGTAGAAAGCTTAGGAGAAACTTAAAATACATGTGCATATTTTTCTGTCTCCACATGAATGAAAAACAAATCAATGTTTGATTTGACTATGAAGGGACTAATTATGGAAAGCTCCAAAGTCACCAGTCTTTTTTTTTTTTTTTTCTTAAAGATTTTATTTATTTGACAGAGAGAGAGAGAAGACTACAAGCAAGGGGAGCAGCAGACAGAGGGACAGAGAGAAGCAGGCTCCTTACTGAGCAGGGAGAGCCTGATGTAGGGCTGGATCCCAGGACCCTGGGATCATGACCTGAGCAGAAGGCAGACACTTAACTGACTGAGCCACCCAGGAGCCTCGAAGTCACCAGTCTTGTAGCTATTTTTTTTAATATCATTTAATATATTAAATATTCAGTTATGACAGAATTATAACACATGGAATCCAACAGAATAGGGTTTACTGTATAAATGATAACAGTGGAGCAGAGAAAAAGCAACAGAAATAGCATTTTTCTGCAATTTTGAACAGAATAGAAATTCAGAATTGAAAACATTGGCTGAAGGTGTGCAAATCTCCTGACATCGTCCTCTGTAGAATTCTGTAAAACTTCCTAGAATTCCAGATCAAGCTTAATAAATCTCAGATCTTCTAATTATTTATTGGTTATTTGTTGGAAGAGTATTGGGTTTTTTCTTTCAAAATTTAAACTTTGTCTATTGAATGACTTTAAGAAGTCTCTCATTTTTCCTTTCAGATCCTATTATGGAAGTTGATTCTTAGGCTTTTTCCCTTTCTTTTCTCTTCTCTTTTGTCACTTCTTATTGTAACTAGTGCAAATCGACTTCAAAGAGTTAAAATGAACTTCCCCAAATCCTTTCTACATCCCTTATCAAATGAAAGCACTAATTTTTCTCAGGGGGATAAAGCTCATAGTCAGATTGAGACATTTAATTCTGCAAGCTTGTTATATAGTTTTTCAGCTTGTGGTTCACTCAGCACATTTTTTTTTTTTCCCCTGCTCAATCAATTAATAAAACTGACAGGAAACATATAGTTAGCTCAAAAATGTTTTTCAGTTGATTTTCTACAGGCCATCTTGCTCCTTTAAAAACGGGTCAGAAAGGATGCTGAAGCATGACAATTTTTTTTTTTTTAATTTTTTATTTTTTATAAACATATATTTTTATCCCCAGGGGTACAGGTCTGTGAATCACCAGGTTTACACACTTCACAGCACTCACCAAAGCACATACCCTCCCCAATGTCCATAATCCCACCCCCTTCTCCCAAACCCCCTCCCCCCGGCAACCCTCAGTTTGTTGTGAGATTAAGAGTCACTTATGGTTTGTCTCCCTCCCACTCCCATCTTGTTTCATTGATTCTTCTTCTACCCACTTAAGCCCCCATGTTGCATCACCACTTCCTCATATCAGGGAGATCATATGATAGTTGTCTTTCTCTGCTTGACTTATTTCGCTATCATGCTTAGCGAAATAAGTGAAGCATGACAATTTTATGCATTTCTCTGAGTTGATATGTTAAGGCTCAGTAGTCAAAACTGGAGAACAAAAACTCAAGGTCACAGTTTTTAAACCTTGCTCTCACACTGCTTTTCTGTGTGACTCCTGGGGATACCAGTCAATCTCAGCTACCTGCTTTAATTCTTTACTTTATAAAGTATCAAGCTGCTTGTGTCAAAAACTAAATAATGAATTATAGGGGATTTGCCCTCACATTTGAGGTTGAGTAGAGAGCTGAGGGACAGTTTATTATAATTCATACTTTTGAATAACATTAGAACTGTCATCCATTTCTCAAAGTTAAGATACAACTAAGATGCTACTTTAGTGATTGCTAAAAATAGGATTCTGGTTGCTTAAAATAGTAAATACGCATTCCAAGTTCCTAACTTTCATTGGAAAAGGAGCTCACTTAAAATGCCTTTCCTTGTCATCTGTTTTGACTTCTACTTACATGAAAGTGATACATTAAAGAATAACATATCTCATGCCTTACTTCCCCTCTCTTTCTCTTGCATTTCAGGTAGGTCATAATGTATCCTTATTCTAATATAAACACTCCAGGTCTAATATCAGATATTTTTTCAGGTTCTACTTCATCAATCTCTGCTTAGAACCCTATGCATCAACCTTACCAAAGAACTTAAGAGCTCTCTTGAGTGTACCATGTTTTCTTAAACACCTGTGTCTCTGTACACATAGTTCCCTCCTTTTGAAGTGGCTTCCTTTCCCACGTTTGCTTACCAAACCCTTAGAGTGAGACATGTGTCAACCATCAGCTTTCTGGGGAATTTTCTTGCATCCCCTTAAGCAGAATTAGATGCTCTTCATTTTAGTTTTCCTTAGCAATTTCTACATACCTCCATTATGACAAGTGAATTCCATGGAGGCAGAAAATAGGATTTTCTACATCCCCAGTGCTTAGGTAAATGTTTAGAATACTCTCAGCAGTCAATAAAATTTATTGAAGTGAATTAAAGAATTCAATATAGGGAAAACTTTATAGTGTTTCTTTTGGCACAGTTTGGAAAGTTCATTTTGGCCTCATATCCATTATTATTTCTTACATACAATTCTCTGTTTTCCATCATATTAGGAAGGGAACTATGAGGGAGAGATCCAGCTAAATGAGTCCCAGTGTCCATGAATATCCATGCAAATTAACTATTCCCAAATTAGTGGAACTATTAACAAGTTTCTTCTTTCAGAGATATTACTGGGGGTAGAGTTGGGTAAGCTGAGTTCTCTGGCTTTTTGTGGTATTGCACAGTCATTCTATGTAAGAGATTGGTATATTTTAGGTACAGGCATCATAGGAGTTGTTTCAAACCAAGTAGTTAATCTCTACATCAAAGCACTTGCTCCTTGTTCTACAGATACTAAGCAAACAGAATAAATACTCCACTGGGGTGTAAGTTGTGGATTTGTGGTTTTGACTTACATCTGTTTAAAACCAAAATCACCTAGAAATAGAATATAATTCAGCAGCAATTAAAGGTCCATAATGCACCAGGATTATTACCACAGAAAAGACTGGATCAAAAAATCTGGATGTAATACAAGCTAGTTTTAAACCACTGTTTGCCAAGAAGAAAGACATAGAATCTGCAATGATGTTTTAATAAAGAGCATCTTTTTTTAAGTTAGATCCTTCAGTGTTTTATCATTTTTAAGCTATTATTACTACGCTTACAGGATATTCTTTTTATATTGCAAAGTCTGTTTTCCAGTTATTCTTAAAAACGATTCTGTCTGGAGCCAGAGAACTCTAATTAATATATATTAACATTAATCAAAGATGTATATCCACTACAAAAAGATTAACTTCCAATAAACAATAAACTACTTTAGATTATCTTTTCACATGCTGGGCTATCATATAGAGCCACATTAGTTATCCTCTCCCCACCAGCAGTCAGTTCGTTTGCCAGCTGTCTTTAGAAGTCAACATATTCAAACAAACAATTGAAATCTGAACTCCAAGTCTCTTGAGCAGGATTAGTCTAGCAATCACTTCTAACAAATCAGTCTTAAGAAGTCAGATATCTGTGCGGGCACCTGGGTGGCTCAATGGGTTAAGGCCTCTGCTTTCGGCTCAGGTCATGATCCCAGGGTCTTGGGATTGAGCCCCGCATCGGGCTCTCTGCTCAGCAGGGAGCCTTCTTCCCCCTCTCTCTGTGCCTGCTTCTCTGCCTACTTGTGATCTCTCTGTCAAATAAAAATCAAATAAAATCTTAAAAAAAAAAGAAGTGAGATATCTGTGCAACAACATATTTCTAATTAAACAGAATTTATAAGTCTAAAACTCTAGAAAATTAATATACACATTTATATGTACCTATATATGGGTACGTATGTCTCTCTGTGTGTATACATTAATATGCACATACACATAGACACATACATATATTTAGAAGTGTTCAAGTACATTCAACTAATTTTCGCATAGGTGTCATTTGTCGATATAAATGTCTGTAATAGCCTTGCAAAAGGATGATACACTTGTAGAAGACTTATTCTTCATAAGAATTGTTGCTTTGCTTCAAAAAAGCATTAGGTCCTGAAATCAACCTGTGTTAAGAGTCATCGGCTTTCACTAAACTAACTCAGTTACTGAAGCTAATCATTTTGAGAGAAAATGCTTATACTTGAGATAGATTTGAGACTCTGTGATCACCTTAGCACAACTCAAGACAAAAAAAAAAAAAAAAAATATATATATATATATATATATATATATATATATATATATGGCAAAATCTACTTTTAAGTTGCAGGAACTTCAATAATCAAAAGTGGTCTGAGCACAGAAACCCAGGTCCTCCTGGGTAATTATAGCTGTTTGTTTTCTAGCTTTTGGCTTATTGATGTTTCAAGTAACTTGAAAACACACTGGTCAAGTTTCTTTCTCTACACGAGCTTTCAGCTTTGTGTTACCGAAAGATATACTTCCTCTAACATTGCCTGAATTGTACCTCTTCTCCATACCTTTGCCTTTGGATTCTGCATACTGAAATTCCCTTCTCTAGCATGATAAGCTGATTTTAATTTAGAAAAAGGATTGGCAATATTTTCAATAGGAACTTTTAAAATGGGGATAGGGCAAGATTCACTGATACAATAAAGTGAATGTAAAAATAATAAAGTGCTCCAAAATGATTTGCCTTTTTCATCAGCTTCACCAACCTCTTTCTTTCCTTCCTTCCTTCCTGGTAGCTACATAAGCTAATCTTGTGTCCACCTGAAATCATTGTTGTAATGACTAACAAAATATCATCACAAGGTAAAATATTTCTTTTCTGAAAGAATGAAATAAACATTTGAACTAAAGATTAATTCTGAATACTTTATTTTTTTAAATTTTTTACTACTTTAAATTAAATTTATTACATTTAATTTTCTCAAATCAATTATTGCATCAAATTAATTGACCTGGGTTAGTTTTTGAATATTTGGAATATATATGTGATTTAAACAGAAGTTTTTTTTTTTTTTTTAAACAGAAGTTTTAAGGATTACTAATTTTCCTGTGTTAAGTTATTACAGATAATAAAGTTTGCCATTTCACTTCAGTCCATTTTGAGAAAGCTCTAATTTGTAAATTAATTCCAGGATTTTTTAGCACTTTCTCCTAAGACTTTATTTTTACCAGCAGTAATATAAAAGGAAAAAAAAAGCCACATAAATTTTTAAATATAAATCAGTATCTAAAATACATTAGAATAAATACATTAGAATTCCTAGAATCTAAAATAAATATATTAGAATAGATTGTGAGCGGGTGGAGAAAATTGTAATTTCAATTATTAGGAAAATTATATTCCAGATGGCAAGTAAAGTAAAAAAATCAAATGGAATTTTAAGAATTCTGAATATGTATTATTCAAGGAGTGATATAAAAGATACATTCGAGGTGATATATTCAAGGTGATATAAAAGAATCTTATTCTTCTCTCAGTTCCATATCAAATACACTAATTAACACATTATACACTCAGAATTATGTAGGAACAGGTTCAGGATAGAAGAGAGAAATCAGGAAAGAACAGTATGTATATTTGTGTGTGCATATTTGTATGTTTGGGTGGTGAGCTCTTCAGATGACAAGGAGTTTCATTCCCTACTCAGTTTTAGTAAACTCTTCACACAAGTTGAAAAGGACATTGGGATGCTGGGTAAACAATCACGTAGATTACATAATCATGTTTTCTTGAGACACAGAAGACAGAATCTCTTTTTTCACTAACATGAAGTGTTTCCGTATTCTTTTAATAGAGTAAAAGTGGACAATGTCACAGAAACTGTTGTTCCCTTGTACATTGAAATGTTTGATTATTTTGCACCGCAAATGTACTCTAAACAGGATTGTGAATTTTAAAAAGGGGCTTATCTTGTTCACAGCCACTTTTAATGTTAACATAATGAATCACCTTAAGAAGATCAAATTTCAAAATAATGTTTTGATACAGTTCAGTCGATCTGGTATCTATTAGTTGAGTTTGTTCACTTCTTTGCATGGCTCTGAAGATTTCTGTGGAAATATCCTATACTGAGAAGCCTTGGAATCTACAGAATGCATTTTTATTGCTCATGCAATTTAGATATAGTAATATTATTACTATATGAAATTATGATATGAAATACTATGTAGGAAGAGATGAAGTTTTCTAAAATATAATGTGGTGATTTTGAACATTCTCATTGTAAAATTTTTGCAAGCACATCCCTATATATAAGTACACCCATATACAAAAATCCATTTTTCTTTCTTCAAATAAAGCTAAATTATGGAGATTAAAATATCAGTGTTATAGAAAATCATTAATAATAGATATCTTTTCATTACCCTCACCAGGAAGAAATTGATTTTTTTCTATGGAACATTCAGAAAAACAATTCGTTGATACAAAACCATTCCCAAGACCAGAATATCACCTCCCAAATGTTAAACTTTTCTCCTTATTAATTTTCGCAAAGGATACAAATATACCACCAAATGTACTTTAGATCCTTTATTAGAAAAAAAAAAAAGGAGACAAAGGCATCTTTGAATCACGTCTTTGGCTTTATGTATAATTACTTAAATTGGAGTATGTGCTTAGAATGCAACAAAAAGAGAAATGGATTTAGACAGAGAAAGTGATTCAGGCAGAACTGTTCTACAAGAGAAAAGCATCTCTAAAAATCAATACAATGTTTGAATTAATCTGGTTTCTTTCTTTATTATATCTCTATAGATGAGAAATTTCTTTAGAAACGTGACAGGCTGGTGCCTAATTAACTCATCAGAAAACAAGTTTTCATTGGGTGTGGCATAAAATTAGGAGAAAGGTTGAAGATACACCCTCCAGTAAGGTGAAAAGCAAGCACAGATCCAAATATACTTCTCGTTATTTTTAAATCCACCTCAGGCCATAATAAATTACTTGGCATTTTAAAACACTTCATTTGATGAAATCTAGAAATATTTAAAAGGCTAAAATTGTTCACTCAGCCTCCTACCAAAAAAAAGGAAAAGAAAAAGTTTGTCACTAGTGATAAAGATATGAAAGTTGGAACAGTTAGAAATCTGAATTAGAACAGGAAGAAAGATCGAACCATAAACAATTATATATGTTAAATGTATTTCAGTCTGAAGTATACACTGAGTTTTTAAAAGTTCAAGATAAATCTAGTACCATTTTATTTTTATTCCAATACTTTGTATTTATATGAATCCCGTGTTTTACTATTAACATATTCCTTCACCTATTAGGTCACAACTCTAAATTTTACTAGAGAACTCTGATATATTTTCGTATGATTCACAGCACTGAAATATGTTTGAGATATTCTAATTTGTGTAACCACTTCCGAGGAAGTTTTTGGCAATGTGATAATTTCACTCTTTTAGAAGCTCAGTCACACATCTATCCAAAAACTTTTTTTCCTTAATGTAATAAGAAGCCTGAATTATAACTGAAGTGGGTAGAATTAGGCTCTAGAAAAGATAATTTCTGAAAAGAAAATTAAACTCTTTGACTCCTATCACTTTATAATTCCATACTTTACCGTTTTTCTGTTAATATCCTTCTTTTAAGTATCCAATTATACAAAAAGAATACATGTTAAAGGTCTTTAAATAAAAAAAAATCTTATTAATTATTATTACACATGTATTCATAACTAAAACTGAAAATCTTTTGGCTCGTTTTGTGACCCCGATAGAATTCAGGCTAAGAAACAAAACTCAGCCAAAGAAGGAAACGCTCTAACTTCTCAGACTGAATCTGTCCACAGAACCAGAGATAGTCTCTTCTGAAAAAGGGAAAGACCCAGTGGCCCAGATGATCTATGGTCTCTCAATAGCCTTACCACCTTGGACTACCTTTCTAAGATTTACTCTTTTTTCCAGTGTATCTCTCTGGTATTGAATCCAGTTACTGCATTCAGCCCTGTGGTAGGCAGCTGGAAGCCAGTAAGCCCTGACAGGACCCCAGACAGGTTTTGTTTGTCTGTACATGGTTGGCCATACAATGTTTTAAAAAGAAGTAGCTTACATTGAACGATGTAAACACATACAGATATAGAGCTGCTTCTGAAAAACTGGAACTTTAGGTAACCTGTGATCTGTTTGCACATGGCAGCAGTTAGTTTGTGTGAATCTGGTCAGAGACCAGACATGTATCTCCAGTTTTCTATACTTTTCTATTCCTTATTGTCTTATTGACCTCAACACAAAGGACAGGTTACTCACTCTTTAACTGCTCAGCTTCAATAAATACCCTTTGTGTTATACTCAGCTGGTGGGAATTTGACTGAGAGACTTTTGATTCAGTGGTTTCTTTCTGGGCTTTATCTTGGAGCCAAATTTACTTGACTGATACCCCGATTCTGTTTCCAGATTTGGGTCCTTACCTCAATCCTCAACTTTTTCTTTTTTCTTTTTTTGGCTTCATACTTCATTTCCTCTCTCCAACCAGTTTTATTAGAATGTTTCATATTCTGGTTAACCTTTTGTTAACTTCTAGATTTTAATTATTTCTCCCTACCTTCCTTAATATGTAGGTAAAAACATGACCACTATAGAACATAGATGTTGCTTTTTTAAAAAGAAAGAAAATTATAGGAAAGTAACATTAATTATAGGAAAATTCTAATTATAAAAAATTATAAAATTATAGGAAAGTATAGGAAGTAACATTAAGGAAAAATTCCTGGTAATACCTCATACTAAAATATTTTGTTGCAGAGGTTTTACTTCAAATATTCTTTGTTTAAGTAAAGGTTTAGAGACACTGTATGGTATTAATAAATTTAATAAATTTATGACACTGTATGGTATTAATCTCCTATGACAAAGACTTTTCATTTGTCTTTTCCTCAAGAGTACTGTTTTCTATGAAATATGTAATTGTTTCAGAGTCCAGTGTCAAAGTCCAAATGTATTTCTTTTTCTTTTTTTTTTTTTTAATTTTTTATTTTTTATAAACATATATTTTTATCCCCAGGGGTACAAACCATAAGTGTATTTCTTTTTCTAATGGCATTTTTCAATAAAGCACAAGAAGTTATAGGTTTGAAATGCGTATTGATTATCTCTGGCAATAAAATTCTTGCTTTCTCAATAACTGATACGGTTATGGTTGAAAGAAAAGGCAGGTTATAGGTTCTTGAACTTCCTTGAACTGTGAATAATTTAATAGTGTGGTTGGATTGTTCCACAAACAGACTCACCCTGACAATGTAGTCCTTCATCATACCCATCTGAGCAGTCCAAGACACCGTTGCACAGTTGGGATAAATGAACACATTTGTTGGTACCAAGGCAAGCAATGTGATTCAAGGGGCACTTGATTTCTACCTCTTCAGGACCTGAAAAACAAAAATGTAAAAATGGGTTAGTTTGGCTTTTAATACTAAAACCATTAAGCACAAGAAATTACCAGCCTTAATTTATAAGACAAAACTATAGAAAATAACTACCAGAAGGCAGCTCTGACTCTCAGGGATGTCCAAATTAGCCCACGTGGTTAAAAAGCTATTTTTTTAAAAACTGCATAGCATATAAAATAGCATGTATTTGGCGGTGTCTGGGTGGCTCAGTGGGTTAAAGCCTCTGCCTTTGGCTCAGAGTCCTGGGATCCAGCCCTGCATCGGGCCCTCTGCTCAGCAGAGAGCCTCCTTCCTCCTCTCTCTCTGCCTGCTTCCGTGCCTACTTGTGATCTGTTGCTCTCTGTGTTAAATAAAATAAATAAAATCTTTAAAAAAAAAAAAAAAGTATGTGTTTTTTCCAAACAATACAAATAATACATTAAAGACACGAATATTCTTTTCAAACTTTAAGTGGCATAGACTTAAAATCTGATGGCTGCTTTGCATCATTGATTTACCTCTTATCTTTAAATTAAGTGGGCCAGGTACTTAAACACTGTACATCTCAATTTCCTCAACTGGGAAACATGGAGAGTTCCAACTCCTTGGCAAAGCTCTTGTTAGAATTGAATCCAGTAACAAGAACAAAAAGGTTTTAGTGGAATTTAAATGAAGCTCTGTCAATCTAAAATTATTTCATTTTTATTAAGAATAGCTAGTTATATACTTATTTACTTTATTATAAGTAAATAAATATATATGCATTTATATGTATATAACAGCTAGTTATATACTTACTTACATATGGACTTTTTTGTTTAAAAAAAATCTTTACTGAGCAATTACAATACAACTGAATTTACTTAGGAGTGGAGAGGCAATGATGAACAAAGAATACTCGTTGAGTTCTCCTGCTGATGATAGATATACTTAGGTTGGAATACCAAGTCTTCTGAAGCTCACCAATTCTGAACTCTCATCCAACATCCAAATTGTACACTGCTATATCTAAAGTTCAGGTTGTTTATTCCCATATCTTATCTACACTTCTTCGATAGGCACTCTCCAAATTTGCCATGCCGTGATTCTTAATCTTGCCCAGCTCTCCTAAGTCCAAGTGCAGTCATGCCATATGACTACAATCGAATGTTAATCTGACACTGATTACTACAAGAGCCCAGATTCTATAGTCAGGCACACTTAGAATTTAATCACAGCAATGTTAATACCCATAGGACATTAATTTATTAAAGCAGCTAAGCATTAATTTTCTCATGTATAAATAAAACTATCAACTGAGTTTACTTTGTAGGCTTGTTGTGAATGTCAAAAGTTATTGATGGCAAAGCACTGAAGTTTATGAGCTTTTTTGTGAGATGTGGGCTCAGAATAGGAATTCAACATGTGTTAATTATGTAAATAAATGCAGCAGAGTGGACTTGTTAACAGACTCTGGAGCCAGTTTCTTGGTCTCATCACTTATAAACAATAAGTTGAAAAAATTATGTACCTTTTCTGTGCTTCATCAGGTTGTTGTAGGGATTGTATCAAAAGCTTTTAGCATCTTTCCCAACATCTTTAGCATCTTTCCTTTTTTTTTTTTTTTTAAGAGTTTATTTATTTATTTGAAAGAGAGCAATTGAGAGAGCACAAGTAGGGTGTAGGGGGAAGGGGAAGGAGAAACAAACTCACAACTGAGCAGGGAGTGCAAGGTGAGACTTGATTCTGGAACTCCAGGATCATGACCTGAGCCACAGCAAGACGTTTAACTAACTGAGCCACCCAGGCACCGCTGCCTTTTCATAAACACTTAAATTACATAACATCCTTTTATATCTTAAGATTCCTCTCCCCACAAAGCCAGACTTGCCAAAAGTAAGATACATTTTGAAATATCTTCTCAAAATGAGTGATGGGTATATGTGATTTTGTTGGATGCTAAAACAGCTTTCAACATTTTGTATCTGGGGGATATAAATACATTGTTATGATAGAGCTTCAATAGATGAAGTACTGGCTAATTGGTTTCCTGGTATTTTTTTTCATGTATATTTATACAGTTACTGACATACAAGTTTATTATTTTTGTCTAATGCCCATCCCTCCAAATCCACAACTCATTTTATTGTAACATGTCTCTGTAACTTGAATATCAATATATTTTAAAACATACATTGTATATAAATATATATATATAAATATGCGTATATAATACAAATATAGAAAATATATATAATACAAATATACAAATTTAAATCCAACTCATAGGAATAAAAGTAAGTGAAACTCTTTTCACTGAGAGTTTCTTATATTAAATCTTTTATTTATAAGATTAACATAAATTCACTTTAAAAAATTAAATTCAAAAATGTAAATTAGTCGGGCGCCTGGGTGGCTCAGTGGGTTAAGCTGCTGCCTTCGGCTCAGGTCATGATCTCAGGGTCCTGGGATCGAGTCCCGCATCTGGCTCTCTGCTCAGCAGGGAGCCTGCTTCCTCCTCCTCTCTCTCTCTCTCTCTGTCTGCCTCTCTGCCTGCTTGTGATCTCTCTCTGTCAAATAAATAAATAAAATCTTTAAAAATATATATATATAAATTAGTTTTGAAAAGCTATAAATTTCTATGACCAAGAGTCACAATGCAGTTCTTTTTAAAATTAATTGGCTGATTCTTAGAAATTTGAGAATATATATCCTTGCATGAATGTCAAAGTAGTGTTTAGACCAGATATATTTAGAGCTCTCCATAAAAATTCCAAAAATAGCCCACAGAAAGAACACTTCAAACCTGGGAGCCTAGAAATTTTACAGAGGCCAAAGATGACTCACTAGTCTTTTTAAAAGCAAGTTTTTTGTTTGTTTTAAGTAATATATGTGTTGGTTCAAATCAAAATTTTGGGGGTTTTTTGGGTTTTTTGTTTTGCTTTGTTTTGTTTTTACATCCTTAAGATTGTCAGGTCACTGATTAACATGATAGAGGGAGTGAAATGCACATCTGGAATTCACGAAACTAATTTTGAGAAACAGACAAAAGATGTTGGAATTTCTCAGAAGCAGTATACAAAATTAGTAGATTCTTCCTAGTGGTAACATGTAGGGATAAAAAAAAAATTTGTTTGGATGAAAGAAAGAGCTAAGTAGTTTCTTCATAGACTAGAGACTATCGTTTTCCTCACCTTTAATATACTCTATTCTTGACTTCCATCACTGCTGGGTAACTGATAAGATAGCTGGCACATGGCTTGAAGGATTTTACCTAAACCAGTCCTTCCCAAATCATCATATTAAAGCACATTAAAGCAATGATAATATTTTCAAATTACACAAAAGTAAAGAGCATAAGTTATTTATAGAGATTACCCCAGGCCTTGGGAATTAACCTCAAAATTGAGGGTATCAGCATCTCAAACCCTTTTGACCAGTACTGGGATACTTCAGTTGGAAAATGCTAACTTCAGTATTTTGTCATTGTCTTTCTGGAAGATGGGGGCAGTTTAAGAAACATCAATGTTCTTAACTGAAATTATCCCAGGAACCAGGCAATATGGGTATTCAGTATATGGTTGCTTTGAGAAATAATCCATCCTTGATTCCCAAGGATCATTTGTGTGGTAAAGGTATGCTTAATCTATGAGGCTCCTTTAGTCTACCTTGTAAATGAAGAAAAGACTCAACCAGATCACCAATTCTAACCAATGATCTGTGTGACAGGGAGAAGATTGTGATCATTGAGATGACACGAATTCCTAAGACTATGTCAATGTGGCAAAAAATGATTCCTCTCATGAAAACCCTGGGCGTTCAAGACATTTCACAACCAGAAGCCATAATCTGGACCTAGCAAGCAACAGGGTCAGAAGCTACCTGAAATAATTGGAATTATCTCTTCAGTTACTGAAACGTTAGGATTTGGGGGACCTGAGAGAAGGACCGGGGTGACAGGGAAGCACATGAGGAATTTCATAATAGTACAAACACATTTCTTAGATTATCACTTCAGTTTTCAGTAATGCATAGTCAGAACACTTCCAGTCTCTCAAATCTAATTTTAGGTGACCTGAACAAGGTAGCAGAATTTAAAATGTAGTAATTAATTATAAGAAAGAGAAGCTCTATCATTAGAAGGACTTAAAAGAGATAAACACAGGAAAATAGTATTCATGTTTTTAAATTTTTATAAGCCTTATCCAGTGAGTTGAAATAGGCTTCATTTTTTAAACTGAACCACATTTTACAAACAAGTTTTCTAGGATAATGCAAGGGCAATGTGACTCATCTTTTTGTTTTTGAAAGTCTAGTTTATTTATATATATAAACATCTTACTCTGTTCAATAAAAAATGGTTAAAGAGATATTAAGCCTGATCAAATGTCTTTTCTGACTAAAGATAATTGTGATAGCACATTTTGGGGAAGGATGAAGATTTTTCTTCTATAATGGTAGATACCATCATTTATCAACACTTGTCATTGTTTCATCATATCTCAGCAGGACAAGCATCAATCCTCCCCTCAAAGCAAATATCCCCACCTTACACTCTATCACAGCCCACTTTCTGAGTTTTGTCCTATCAAGATTTGCTGTTTGTTTTTATTTCCCATTTCTGTCTATCCAATGGTTCTAAATCTCTGTCTATAATCTCATTCAGTTTTCTTAGCCTCCACTCAAGAATAAAGTCACTTTTGCTGATTGAACTTTCCTGCAAATAACACCCTTTCTTTCCTATTTTTTTTAAACTGTTAAATTTCTCCAAAATAGAGACCGCACCTGCTGTATTCCCGCTCCCTTCTCACTCCCACCTCTGCTCCTATCGCTGTTGAGGTGCTTTTGGCCAACGTCTCCGTGATCCCACTCATAGGGAAGCCAGAGGAAAAGAGTATCTTTCAAAAGCTGACCAGAGTTCCTCTTGTAGACACACTTTCTGCCATTATTTCTCATGCCTTTTATTATTATTGTTGTTGTTGTTATTTATGCAGTTCCATGAGGACACCTGGATGCATTTCAACAGGCTCTTGGATCAACTTTCCCCTATCTTTGCCTGAAAAACACAAACACGCTGTACACTGCCTGACTCAATATACAATTGCTGAATGTATATTGAGTGCATTTTAACTCCTGGCTAATTTCCACTTTCTTCTATGTGCAAGGAGTTAACTTTTCCAACCATCAATATGTTCTCAAAATAGGTTTTATAAATATCACTTTCACCCAACAACTACTCTCAGAATCACAACCATTCTCAGTTGCTGCCCACAACAAAACCAAACTCTGTGGTCTGGTTTCATCATATAATTGAAACTCAATTAACATTATTTACAAGTTATTTTCAGTACTTGCAGTAAACTTCCTTCAGAGTCATCTTTCACGTCTGTAAAATAATCTAAAATAGTCCCACTTCTGGAATTTTCTGTATGCAGTATCACCACCTGGAAAGTAAACCTCTCTTTTTTACCCAAAAAATCCTTCAAGTCCAAACTCTGGTTTCTCCATCAAATTTTCTTCGTGAAAAATAACATGGCATACTTGGGAAGTTATTAAGTTTAAAGACCAAACCCATGATTTAGAGTTTTTATCTGCCATTTATAAATTACCTCAACTTGAATTAAGAGTTGAACTTCAGTGAAATACTTCCTTCACATTTGAAAAATGGGGATAATAATAGTGTCTACCTCATGTGATCATTATAACAAGCAAATGAAATCACCATTTGGGAACACTATACAACCCAAGAGGGTTTTTTGTTTTTGTTTTTATTTCTGTTTTTGTTGTTTTTTGTGGGTGTCACTGATCCCACAATATATATGAACTCATACATTGTTTATTTTATCACTTTTTTTTTACAATATAGTTTTTTTATAATATAATTTCTGTGTGCAGTTTATGAACTGTATTGATATATGAAGTTTCACTCAGATTTCATGAGGCATGAGCCTTTTATTCTATTTATTTATTTATTTGTGTTTTATTCCCACCTCACATATAAAATGGTATGTAGAAACAGAAACATATTGATTACTAGTTGATATGAAAATCAAATAAAAACTGGCTATATAAAGCCATCACCAAAAAACACAAGATGCCTTTAAAATTCAAAAATTAAAAATTATGTACCTTTGGGTTTTATTGAATTATATCTGTCTACTTACTTAGATGACTGAGGTTGGATTATCTTGTGAGGAATTATTTGGAGCTCAACTTCTAGCAAAGCCAAATGTTGATTTAAAAATATATACATGTGGAAGAGAGGCAAGATGGTGGAGAAGTTGGAAACCCTGCTTAAACTGGTCCTAAAAGTGAGCTAAATATCTACCAGAACACTCTCAAAATCCATGAAATCAGCCTGAGATATAACATTATACACTCTGGATCTTTACAGGGCAGAAGATATCGGTGGAGAGGTAAAGCAGAGTGGGAATGCTTGGACTGTTACCAGAAGATAAACAGAAGGGGGAGGGAGTCACCAAAAACAACCATTAGAAAGTAATACCCCAATATGAAAGTGCCCTCTGATTAGGGATGAGGATTAACTTGGAGACTGGTTAAAAGCACTCAAAAAGAGCAAAAGATCTTAAGGGCAATTGGTGGTCACAGTCATGGGCCCAAGCCCATGGTCCTAGGACAGTTACCGCTAGTGATCACCCATGCCAGAGAGAGCGCAGTGTCAGGGGGAGGGGAGTTTCAGTCCATGGTCCCTGAGCCCACAGCTTTCCGCTGCTTGTACCACTGCTGAGGCTGGGCACACTCCTGCCAGCACCTGAGAGAGCCCGGTGTGGGCACCATCCTGCGGTCTCTGGACCAGCAGACTTCCGTGACCTCTACAGCACTCTGAATACACCCAGCCCATGCCTGAGAGAACCCGGTGCAGTCTTCAGTCAGGGTCCCTCAGCCCACAGTCTTCCACGACTTGTGCATCTCCCGGGTGTGAGCACAGCCAGCATGGACATGAATCCTAGACAGCAGTCCTGGCAACAGCAGCCACCCAGGTTCGGGCTCACCTGGATGAATACTGCTCACAGTTTTAGTGGTATGGGGGTGCAGAAACAAGTGGTGACCTCAGGCGACCACTGATATGGTGGCTGGGGGTATGCACCATCTGTGGGAAGTTGTGCTCTTCAGTGGAGTTTGCAGAAGGGCAGTCTGTGTGTTCTGGACCACCCAGAGCATAGCAGAATGAGGGTTCTCTCTGAGGTGGAGGTCTGGGTGCGGACAGTTTATTTTCCATTAAACTTCCTAAAAGCCACAAAAAGTCGTGAAAGAACAAAAACCTCCAGAGAATAAAAGCTAAAAAAAATGGTTTCCATTGAGCCCAGTCCCTTGATAGTGTACAGGGCAACTCAGCCCAAGCAGAACTAACTGAAAAACAATGCAGCAGACTCCTCCCCCAGAAGACAAGCCAAAAGAACAAGAGGACAACCACCACAGGTCCCCATAAAACTAAAACCCTAACATCAGACAAAAACAATATTTTAAGCTCCTGGTATTGCCCCCACACCTGTATATTTCATAGACACAACTTTTCTTCCTTTTTTTTTTTTTTAATTCATTCTCTTGATTCTTATTCTTTTGATTTTTTTAACCTACTTACCATTACAACTAGAGGTTTAATGCAACATATTCCATAATAACTTTTTAAACTTGAACTTTTTCCATATACCAGTATTTTTTTTTCTTTTTTTTTCTTTTTCTTAATATACATATAAATATTAAGCTTCAAGCTGAATATATCATTCATGATCTAGGCATGGTTTTTTTTTTCTTATTTAATATATATAAACCAGTTTTAATTTCCCTGTATCTCTGGAAAGTTGAGTCCTTTAACAAAGATAACAAGATTCACCCAGGAAGAACTGAAATAACCTTCCTCACCCATACTGAGAGTTTATAACCAACTTTGTATCTTATTCTTCTGTTAGTGTTTCTGTGTATTTGTTTTTGTTTTTGTTTTTGTTTTTGTAATATACAAATCTTATTCTTAGGGTTCATTTGGCTGGGTTTTTCTTTTTTTCTTTCTTTCTTTTTTTTTTTTTTTTTTTGTCTTTCACTTTACAGTAAGTCTTTTTGTTTGTTTTTGTTTATGTACCTTATAAATCTTACTTTGGGGCTCATTTTGGCTGGGTTTTCCCTTTTTCTCTCTCTTTTTCTTTCTTTTTTTTTCTTTTTTCTTCCTTTTTTGGTGGTAATTCTGATTGTTCTGAAACTTTCCAGGGTGTACTTGCCTCGATCATGGTTGATATATTCCCTCAACCACCTCTCACCGGAACTACTAGGAGGAGGAACACTCAACAGAGGAAAAATTCAGAGACTGTGCCCTTTGTCACAGAACTATTGAATATGGACATAAACAGTATGTTGGAAAGGGAATTCAGGGTAACAATTATCCAGACAATGGCTAGGTTGGAGAAGACCATTAGTGGCAACATAGAAACTTGAGTGAGTTGGGGAAATCAGAGGGGGAGACAACCATGAAAGACTGTGGACTCTGAGAAACAAACTGGGGATTTTGAAGGGGCGGTAGGGGGTTGGATGAACCTGGTGGTGGGTATTATGGAGGGCACGTACTGCATGGAGCACTGGGTGTGGTGCATAAACAATGAATTTTGGAACACTGAAAAAAAGTCAAATACATTTTTTTTAATAAAACACACACACAGACAGACACACACATAGAAATTATAAGGGCGGAAGTGAGGGCTGGTTTGGCAGTACTAAAAAATGCTATCAGTGAGATCCAATCTAATCTAAATACTATAATAGCTAAGGTAACTGCGGCAGAAGATTGAATTAGTGATTTAAAAGACAAACTGATAGAAAAGAAGGATCAGGAAGAGGCCTGGGAAAAACAGCTTAGAAAATGTGAAAACAGAAAGGGAAATAAATGGTGCCATGAGACATTCCACCATCAGAATTATTGAGATCCCTGAGGGGGTGGTGAAAGAGAGAAGAGTAGAAGATATAGTTGAACAAATTCTGAATAAAAATTTTCCTAATATGGGAAATGGAACAAGTGTTCCTGTCCTAGGGGCAGAAATGACACCCCCCAAGGTCAATGAGTCTAGAAAGACCTCCAGACACTTAATTGTGAAATTCATGAGTCATAAAATTTTAGACAAGAGGTCTTAAGGGCAGCTAGGGGGAAGAGATTCCTTATGTACAGAGGAAGGACCATCAGAATAATGTCAGACCTGTCCACAGAAACCTAGCAAGCCAGAAAGGCTGGCAAGACATATTCAGGGCATTAAATGCTAAGAATATGCAGCCAAGAATACTTTATCCAGCATGGCTGACATTCAAAATGGATGGACAGATAAAGAGCTTCCAAGACCAGCAAGGTTTGAAAGAGTATGTGACCACCAAGCTGGCAATACAAGAAATAGTAAGGGGGTTCTATAAAAGAAGAAAGTACCCAAGAGTGACAGAGAATAGAAATTTATAGAGACAATCTACAAGAACAAGGACTTCTCAGGCAACATGATGTCAATAAAAATTTATCTTTCAATGATCACTCTCAATGTTACCAGGCTAAATGCTCCCATAAAACAGCAAAAGTGATGCAGACTGGATAAAAGGACAGGACTTATCCATACGCTGTCTACAAGAGACACATTAGGAACCTAAAGATACATCTAGACTGAAAGTAAAGGGATGGAGAATCATCTTTCATCCCAATGGGCCTCAAAAGAAAGCTGGGGTAACAATTCATATATCAGATAAATTAGATTAAAAACTAAAGGCTGTAGTCAGAGATACAGAAGAATAGTACATCATTCTTTTTTTTTTTTTAAATTTACTTTTTTTT
>NC_081559.1:88186558-88333254 GCF_022355385.1 Mustela nigripes | reverse complement strand
GGAGCCCGATGTGGGACTCGATCCCAGGATGCTGGGATCATGACCTGAGCCGAAGGCAGCTGCTTAACCAACTGAGCCACCCAGGCGTCCCTAGTACATCATTCTTAAAGGATCTTTCCACCAAGAATATCTAATAATTGTAAATATTTATGCCCCCAAGATGGGAGCAGTCAACTACATAGCCAATTGTTAATCAAAATAAAGAGTCATATTGATATCAACATATTAATTGTAGGGAATCTCAACACTCTCAGTAATAGACATATCATGTAAACAGAAAATCAAAACAGAAACAAGAGCTTTGAATGACATATTGGACCAAATGGACCTCATAGATATATACAGAACATTCCACCCTAAAACAACAGAATACTCATTCTTCTCAAGAGCACATGGAACTTTCTCCAGAATAGACCACATACAGAATAGACCACAACAACAGATTAAGCCAACCCCATGCAAAAGAAGGAAAATAATTAATATTAGAGAAGAGGTTAATGAGTTAGAAACTAGAGATATAGTAGAACACATCAATGAAACTAGAAGCTGGTTCTTTGAAAGAATTAATAAGTTCGATAAACCACTGGCCAAACTAATCCAAAAGAAAAGAGAGAGGACCCAAACTATAAAATTATAAAAGAAAGGGGAGAGATCATGACTAACACCAGGGAAATAAAAACAATCATCAGAAACCATTATCAACAACTATATGCCAATAAGTTGAGCAAACTAGAAGAAATGGTTGCATTCCTGGAAACCTATAAACTTCCAAGACTGGAATAGTAAGAAATTGACAACCTGAATAGACCAACTTCTAGAATGAGATTGAAGCAGTGATCAAACACCTCCCAAAAAAACTAGAGCCCAGGACCTAACGGATTCCCTGGGGAATTCTACCAAACATTCAAAGAAGAAATAATACCTATTCTCCTGAAGCTGTTTCAAAAAATAGAAACAGAAGGAAAACTTCCAGACTCTTTCTATGAAGCCAGCATTACTCTGATCTCCAAACGAGGCAAAGATCCCATCACAAAGGAGAATTTCATACTAATGTCCCTGATGAATATGGATGCCAAGATTCTCAACAAGATCCTAGCTAATAGGATCCAACAGTATATTAAAAAGATTATCCACCACAACCAGGTGGGGTTTATCCTTGGGATGCAAGGGTGGTTCAACATTTGCCAATTGATCAATGTGATAGAACAAATCAGTGAAAGAAAAGAAAAGAACCACATGGTCGTCTCAATTGATGCAGAAAAAGCATTTGACATGATACAGCATCTGTTCCCAATTAAAACTCATCAAAATAAAGGCATAGAGGGAACATTCCTCAACTTCATAAAATCTTTCCATGAAAAATTCACATTGAATATCATTCTCAATGAGGAAAAGCTGACAGCCTTCCCTTTGAGATCAGGAACACAACAAGGATGTCCACTCTCGCCACTGTTGTTCAAGATAGTACTAGAAGTCCTAGCATCAGCAATCAGACAACAAAGAGAAATAAAACGTATTCAAATTGGCAAAGAAGTCAAACTCTTCTCTCTTCACAGATGACATGATACTTCATATGGAAAACCCAAAATATTCCACCCCAAAACTACTAGAACTCATACAGCAATTCAGTAATGTGGCAGGACACAAAATCAGTGTACAGAAGTTAGTTGCTTTCTTATACACTAACAATCAAAATATAGAAAGGGAAATTAGAGAATCAATTCCATTTACTATAGCACAAAGAACCATAAGATACCTTGGAATAAACCTAACCAAAGAGGTCAAGGATCTGTACTTGAGAAACTACAGAAGACTCATGAAAGAAATTAAAGAAGACATAAAAAGATGGAAAAGCATTCCATGCTCAAGGATCAGAAAAATAAACATTGTTAAAATGTTTATACTGCCCAAAGCAATCTACATTTTCAATGTCATCCCAATCAAAATTCCACCAGCATTTTTCAAAGTACTGGAACAAACAATCCTAAATTTTTAATGAAACCAGAAGAGACCCCACATTGCTAAGGAAATGTTGAAAAAGAAAAACAAAGCTGGGGGCATCACATTGCCTGATTTCAAGCTTTACTACAAAGCTATGATCACCAAGATAGCATGGTACTGGCACAAAAACAGACACACAGACCAGTGGAACAGAGTAGAGAACCCAGATATGGACCCACAACTCTACGGTCAAATAATATTAAATAAAGCAGGAAAAAAATACAGTCTCTTCAATAAATGGTACTGGGGAAATTGGACAGCTATGTATAGAAGAATGAAACGACCATTCTCTTACACCACACACAAAGATAAAATCAAAATGGATAAAAGACCTCAACATGGCAGGAATCTATCAAAATCCTAGAGAAGAAGATAAGCAGTAACCTCTTCTACATGGCCCACAGCAACTTCATTCAAGACATGTCTCCATGTCATGTCTCTACAAAAGTGAAAATGAACTTTTGGGACTTCACCAAGATAAAAAGTTTCTGCACAGCAGAACAAAACAAAGACGCAACCCACAAAATGGGAGAAGATATTCACAAATTACACTATAGACAGAGGCTGATATCCAAGACTGTAAAGAACTCCTCAAACCCAATACCCAAAAAACAGATAATCACATCAAAAAATGGGCAGAAGATATCAACAGACACTTCACCAAAGAAGACATACAAATGGCTAACAGACACATGAAAAAATGTTCATCAACATTAGCCTTCAGGGAAATTCAAATCAAAACCACATTGAGATACCACCTTACACCAGTTAGAATTGCCAAAATTAATAAGACTAGAAGCAACAAGTGTTGGAGAGGATGTGGAGAAAGGGGAACCCTCTTATACTGCTGATGGGAATGCAAGTTGGTGCATTTTGGAAAATAGTGTGGAAATTCCTTAAGAAATTAAAAATAGAGCTACCCTATGATGCTGCAATTGGACTACTGGGTATTTATCCCAAAGATACAGATGCAGTGAAATATAGGGCCATATGTACCCCAATGTTCATAGCAACAATGGCCACAATCGTCAAACTGTGGGAAGAGCCAAGATGTCCTTCAAAAGATGAATGGATGAAAAATATATATATATATTTTTTTTAATTTATAATTATTATATATATACACACACACACACAAAATGGAATATTACACCTCCATTAGAAAGGATGAATACCCAACTTTTGTATCAACATGGATGGGACTGAAGGAGATTATGCTGAATGAAATGAGTCAATCACCTACTTGTGGAACTTAAGGAATAACATGGAGGACATTAGGAGAAGGAAAGGAGAAGTGAATTCGGGGAAATCGCAGAGAGAGAACAAGTATGAGAGACTGTGGACTCTGAGAAACAAATTGAGGGTTTTGGAAGGGAGAGGGGTGGGGGGATGGTTGAGCCTGGTGGTGGGTATTAAAGAGGGTACGTATTGCATGGAGCACAGGTGTGGTGCATAAACAAAGAATCTTGGAACACTGAAAAAAATAAAATTTTGTAGAAAGTTTGCAATAACAAAAATAAGGTGATGTGGGATGCCTGGGAGGCTCAGTCAGTTAAATGTTTGCCTTTGGCTCAGGTAATGATCCCTGGGTCCTGGGATCAAGTTCTGCATTGTGGGGGAGTCCTTACTCAACAGGGAGTCTGCTTCGCCTTTTGTCTTCTCTGCCTGTTCTGCCTGTATATATATGTATATATATACACGTGCACACACACACACACACACACACACAAGGAAGAATATAGGACTATTTCTATTGGTAGGATATCTTACAATATTTGGCTTTTGATTATTGAATCTTGTGGAGAGCTCCTATTTATTAAATTGAAGAGCTTATGACTTCTAAGAATTTGTGAAAATTGCCTTAAAAATTAAGTTTCCTAGACTTATTCAAAAATAAATTTTTAGTGTCACTTTAAGTAATATATTAAGATTTCTGGAATGCTCTTAACCTGATTGCAAATGCTTAATCTTTTCTATTCCCATGTTCTTCATTTTTTTTTTTTTAAGAATGCTTTTCCACACAATCAGATCCAGCTTATTGGAAATATTACAAACTATCATCTTTTAAGGGGAATTCCTATGCAACTAAGTATACAGAAATATTGCATTATAACATCCTTTGTAATTCTCACAGCTGAGAAATCAAAATAGTTACAGTCACTTATGAAAGCTGTAAAGTATGCGGACCACATTATTTTCTCCATATTGTTTGGTAAAATTAGTATATCATGTAAACACTTTTAATAGCACATATATATATGCCATATATATATATAAATAAATATATATATATTTATATATATATATATAAAACATAACACAGGATCACATGATACCTTTACAGAAGTAATGTAACTTTTCCAGAACTGTGTATTTCATAAGATTCTGTTATTTTCAAGCATAATTTACTTTTGCATGTGAGCTACTTCAACTGACAAACTGATAATTTAAACAGAAGAAATAAAAGAAATTTATAGTATTTCAAGGAAAATTAAAATTGGATTTATGAGTTTCAACTTTTAAATAAAACAATATTAATTGATATCATTTGTTAGAGTAATTTATAGGACTACACTTGCAGATAGAAATATGAACAAGAACCCCTAAAGATACATGCACATTCAATCTAATAGTAACTCATTCAAATTAAATAATTTCTGTGCATATAGGTTCCAGTAATGGCTTGTGTGTTTACATATTTCAAATGGATGCTGTGAAAAATCCCAAACTGGAATAGATGTAAAGGTGATTGATATTGTCCAGTTACAGTACCCTTAAGCCAGCTCTGACAACTGTCCTATTTTTTAAGGCTCTGGGGAAGGAGATTTTGTGGCTTTGATAAGTTGTTCCAAGGTTTAAAAAGTTGTTTTCTTTTTTTAAGCCCTTACTCTTCAGAAGTCTCGGGGTAGGAAAATTCTTTGGATCTAACATGAATAGCTTTATTTATGTATTTAATATGTGAAAAGCCTCCCTGGTCACCTAAGGAAAACTATGCTGTATTAAAGCAATTCTGCTATAACCAAAGTCACCACTGTGTTTCTTATTATGAGTACGAATACATGGATGGTTGGTTAAGATACATACTGAAAAGTCTTTGGATCACATCTAGAAATACTGTTACCTTCAAACAGATCTCTCTCTTTCTGTGTGAGTGTGTCTCTGTGTGTGTTCTTCTAGTTTTAGAAAGTATCTATCAAGTGGTTTTTATAGTTTAATTCACTGTTTGCATCTGAATCCAATAAGAGTAGGTTAAGTCAGGGGCACCTGGGTGGCTCAGTGGGTTAAGCCGCTGCCTTCGGCTCAGGTCATGATCTCAGAGTCCTGGGATCAAGCCCCGCATCAGGCTCTCTGCTCAGCAGGGAGCCTGCTTCCTCCTCTCTCTCTGCCTGCCTCTCTGCCTGCTTGTCATCTCTCTCTGTCAAATAAATAAATAAATAAAATCTTTAAAAAAAAAAAAAAAAGAGTAGGTTAAGTCATAATATTCCCCTGTACTGAATCTATAAGCATTTAGAATACAGCCAAAATTGGCAAATGGAAAATATTATATGGATCTGGCTACAGTATGGTTGCCATTAATCATAACTTCAGAAATAATAATTGTATCCAACCAATGATCTATCTTGTTTTCTGACCTTCTATTTATCATCAAATAGAAAAGAAAATAAATGAAACCATTGTTTTATGAGGGATTGTCAACACAGCATTGCTCTTCCTTAAACTCAGTGCTAATGGAGGAAAATCAGCTTAGATGGCTTAAAATAATAAATAATAATTAGTGCCCTTTAGGTGTTTTAAGTGTTTCTTTATTTCTCTCCAATATATTTATTCTTCACATGCTCCTTATTACTCACTTACTCCCACCCCAACCACCTTCTCTTACAAAAGGTCTACAAAGTCTTTTTCCCCTCCCTCCATCTCAATTAAAATACAGTTAAATTTCTTACAGCCCTGTTCTTTGCTAGCTAACTTGATAAACTAAGTGCTCTTACAGGTAATGTATCTGCATTTAAACATGACTCTTAGAGAAACAATAGATAAACTCCAAAGATTAGAATTTCAGGTTCTCTGTAAAAAATGGCAAAGGTATTTTGTTTGAGAAAAAGGGGGTACTTCATTGATTGATACTTCTATCAGACTTCTTGCTGACAATTTTTTACTTGTAAAGTTGGCTCTCATCTCTCTTTGTAAATGAATGAGTCCATATGTAATCAATGAACCAGAAATAAGACACCTTCTTTCTTCAGTTTACAAAAATCCTACTGATTCCTCAAGAAGTAAAATGCATATTCTAGTCATATCTTAAAACTCCTGGGAGGAAAAGATTTACCCAATTTGCAGATAAAATAACTAAAAGAGCAGAAGATGAAATGTTCCATTTGGGAGTATCTCTCTTCTGAAATACAGAACAGAAGATAAGTGTTTCATCTCTAAAGCTAATGCTTTTTCCTCTTGTTCTCTGAGCCTACTTTACCTATGGTAACCCAGTAATGGCTCACTGATTACAGTTCTGAAGTTCAAGGCAGTGTGGAAAGCCTACTCAATTTGAAGCAGAGATGACTCCATGGTAAGAAGCATGTTAAAAGATTAATGCCTGAAAGGAAGAAACAAGCCAAAATCAGATAGTTCCACACATCTCCCAGAGAAAAGGGGTCTTATCACAATAAAGGGACAATGTGTGGGAGCAGCCAACTGGCTCATTCACATGTCAGGACTTTGCAAGTCATTCCCTGTTTGATTCCATGAATGTGTTAGAGATTGTTTTTGAGTCAATTTCTGCACACAGAGGCATTACTATTGGCACTCTAAAGTTTTTTTTTTTTTGACAAATATATATTATAAAAAGACAAATTATTTTTCTAGTCTCTTCTATAGAGGCTAAGATAATAAAGGGTTAAATGCATGTCCCCAAGTACAGCTTAAAAATCAAAGGCAGGTTGATATCAGGTAATTAATGGACAAAAGGATTTTGGTGGTGTTTTGCACAAATGATGATAGTCAAAAGTCAAAGGAATTCTACAAATATAAATCGTTACCAAAACTCTTAAAAGATATATTCACTCCCACCTCCCCCTGCCAAGAAAAACCCAGTAAATAACAATGCCAACATTTGATGACTAAATACAGAAGAAAACTAGCAAACACAATGTCTGTACATCTTTGTTCTCATATTAAGAATAAATAATAATAAGAAAAAAGAATAAATAAGAAGAGCTTCTTTGAGGACTAGATAACAAGCATCATTTCTCATCCAATCATTTCTTCACCACAATGAAGATAAAGTGAAAATAACTCTATGAAAACTGAAGAACAAGGGTTTCTCTTGTTTTTTTTTTTTATTTTGCTCTTTGTAGTGCTCATTCAAGACATCAAATTATATATTATTTTACATTATACATAATTTTATTTTTAAAAATTTTAAATATTTAAATATATCACACTTAAATATGTATAATTTTACATTATACATATATTAATTTTAAATTATACATAAATTATACATTAATTTAATCATACATTAAATTATACTTAAAAAGAAAACTCTCTGATTTAGTCAGAAGTGTGCTCCATCACCTTTGGTCAAATGACTCAGATACCATATGATATATATAGACAATGAGTAAAAAGATATTTTCTGATCCCACTGGTAGATTTATCCAAATATATGTTATTTAATAGGATTTATTCATTCATTATCCCATTTAGATAAAAAGTTTGATATTTGCTTTTACTGAGTGGAAAAGAGAAAAACAGATAAGAGAAAAGAAAAAAAAATGAATATATGCCTTGAATCACTTCATCACATTTTTAAGAAGCGATTTTTTACCTGATGTTAAAACAGATAAACAATTGTTTAGGAGAACTGATTAGCATACTTATGATTTTACAGGGAGAAGGACCAGTTAGAGCATGTATAGATAAAACATCTTTCACTGGAAGAATCATGATGCAAGACACAATATTTTTTACATAAGCCATTATATAAGTCATTGAGAGTATGAGAGAATGTTAAAGAACCCAATTTAAAAAGGCTTAGAATGATACAGATATTCTTAAATATAACTATTAAATCTTTAGTGGAATGTATATATTGCATATTTCAGACCAAAAATGAAATGTTATTGATATGATATTCTTCAAAATTTAATTTTTATGCCATTCAAAATGTTAACTTTGCAAATACTTTTATGATGCACTTTTAATGAAAACAAAGTGTTCTTTATTGAACTCAGTAAAAGTAGTATTACATTAGTAGATAATTGCTGTTTATTGAGTACTTCCTATGTTTCAGAATCTGTGGTAAGCACATAATGTACCTTATCTTATTAAATCCTTACAAGAACATTATGAATTAGGAATTATAGTTGCTATTAAATAGATAAAGAAATTGAAGATTGCAGATGTTAAATACCTTCTTCAAGGTCACAGAATTCTGATGATATTTTTTGAATTCAGCTCTCTTGTATCTTCCAATACTGGTTTCTTTACTATTGCCTTATATTGTGCTACAATCTCAATTCCTTGTAACAAAGAAACAAATATGGCAATGAAGCCATATATGTTTTTCCATCTGTTTTTCTTTGTAAAGTAGATTACATAAGGATCTTGAGAAAAAGGTAAGACAATTATGTGAGAAGTCAAGGCTGTGAAGCCATGCTATGTCAGTACTTAAAAAGCTTTTATAATCAGGGGTGATCCCTCAATACTTCACAACTGATGCAATACACTGTACAGGCTCTAGCTTCTACAAGCAGCCTTAAAAAGGAAACTTGAGGGAATCTTGGCTATCTGTGCACGACTCAGGATTTCTTGCTGTTGGACCCTCAACAATTCCAGGTATCCAGGCCTGTTTGACCAGGAGGAGAGAGACAAGAGAGAGAATGGCAGCTAGGAGCACGCCCGTCTATTGAGGTGTGCTATGATGGCCTCTGTTCACTTTGGACTGAAGGAGCTTTGGATCATTTGAGAGGTTTCAGGGCACCAGGTAGCAGTTGTTCAGAATCAAAATAAGCATTCATCAGCCAGTATCGTTGTGCCTTGCATACCAGCTAAAATATCAGCCATGCTTAGAAGAATTTGTGTTGTCTAATTCTGGCAAATTCTAACTATGATGACAGTCCCTGCATGCTTTGCCTTGATGGCAAAATATTCACTACAACTTTAGGTTGTCCACAATAAAAACAAACAGATTTTCAGTGTTATGTAGTGCTAAGGTAAAGCCCCTTTTAGTAATCAACCAATTTACCCATAGCATGAAAACCCTCCCTTTAACCATTTAACAGGTCTTTCACCACGCGTCATTTCCACTTTGATGGGGGCATTCTCTAGATCAAGCAGACCTGCCACATGTCAGTTGCTGCCTCTTCCTGGTGAAGTCCTGCTACTCCTGCCACTTGGCACAGCTTCAGTGCCTGGTTAGCTTGGCAGATAGAGCCCAGTGTGAAGGATGCCAGCATCACAGGTTCAAATTCCATATGGTACTATTATCTGCCTTTCTGTTTTTCAGCCACAGCTTTTACCTCCTAACATCTGCCACACATATATCCTCTTTATGCTAGAACTGACAAAGAGCAAGTCAGTATCTCTGAAGTACGACAAACCCCTAAAATGAAGGACTGATACCACTTAAGATTCAATTGCATGTTTTTTAAAAAGAGCCTTAACTAGGCCTGAGTTTGAGTTCAATGTGTCAACAAAAAACACTCAGCCAGATTCTCCCTGGGGAGCTCTGTAAGGAATCACTGTAGGGCCTTTGAGTGTGCTCATGTAACCGCTTCAGCTAATTAAATAGCACCTTGGCTCTCCTGTTTTAAACAGAGCCGAATGTCTCCAATTTATGTGAACGATTAAACAGCTGATAAATAAACAGTATTTGGTGAATAGTGAATCACCAAAAGAAGTTTCTCTTTCCTCATAGAAATCATCTACTGGAAATAGCCACTTTTCTTGAAAGTTTAGTAAATAATTGTTCCTTTCATAGAATACTGGATATGGAAGTTTATGATGAGAACACAGAAGAACACAGAAAACAATGAGAGTGAAGTTGAGACACACACACTAATACATGGACTGAAATTATAGCTGTGTTAATTCAACTAACCCACTAAATGATATCTTAATGTTGAAAAATTAATGAACTGGTGGTATCTATTATTAGATACTTGTACATTTATGGACAATTCTAATGACTTATAAAATTGCAATACCATCCTGAAAATGTCTTTGGCTCAGGAAGAAAACAAAACAAAACAACAACAAAAGGAATTTTCTGGTTATCCATGCTGAGAATTATGAAAAAGAAAAATAAATGGCATTCATATATAAACCAAATACCCAAGGTAGGCATTTTAACTCCATCACTCTACTCTATTTTAGGGACTTCTAATGTGGTCAACTTTACACTGAATTCTGCTCTATGGTAAATACTGTTGTATCGAAATTTCAGCAATTTTCACTCTTATGCCAAATCTCTTTTATCAAATTCATTTGCAAAGAAAACCATTGGTTTATTATTTTTCGTTTGCCCTCTCTAACCCTTCCATACCCATGGCAATGAACAGAAAAATGGTCAACAGGACCTGAAACAGGGAAGAAGAGGAAAAGAAAAGGTCAACAGAAGTGTATAGAATAGAAAAATCAGGCACTGGGTACGAGAGGTGACTGAGTTTTTATCAGGTCAAAAATTTGTAACATGGCTTTTGAAATTGGTCTTTTCTATAAAAGTTTTAACAGGTATATACAGATGAAATATTTCCAAAACCACAATATTTTTTCCAATTTTGAGTTTAATATATATTTTGTAAACGAATTCTAAATAAGCTATTTATTATTTCAACACCTTTACTACATGGAATCTGACAAAAATCTCATTGAAGATGGATCTTTGCAGACTTGCACACACACACATAAACACACAAACTTAGTAAAATAGAAAATACTAATCTGCTGTAAGCAACCATTTATTATATCTGTCAGCATGGAGAAATGTACAAATCCTTTATTATAGCTTTTATTTTCTTTTTGACTCCACCTATATTCTCATTACGGTATTATCTGATGAAGTTGATTAATGACCACAATTAAAATAAAATACCACAGCATTTAGGATAGAAGAGTAATCCATAGAATTTCTTTAAAGATGCCTCCTTTAGGGCGCCTGGGTGGCTCAGTGGGTTAAGCCGCTGCCTTCGGCTCAGGTCATGATCTCAGGGTCCTGGGATCGAGTCCCGCATCGGGCTCTCTGCTCAGCAGGAGCCTGCTTCCTCCTCTCTCTCTCTCTGCCTGCCTCTCTGCCTACTTGTGATCTCTCTGTAAAATAAATAAATAAAATCTTTAAAAAAAAAAAAAAAAGGATGAAAGAAAAAATAAGATGCCACCTTTATACGTAAAGTTGTTGTATTAGAGTATTTTATTTAAAAATAAGCGATATCTCAAAGCTTCCTTAAATAAAAAAGCACAAAATTACTAACTTAGGATATCAACATTTTGATATTTTATGCTGGAGTATTTTAAGGATTCCATTTCTTTGATGTCCTTCAACATATTTCACCATTTTACTACTCTGATCATATTTTCATGAATCATATCTCTCATGAACATTTTCCCACGTTTTATACTGAACATTTTTCAATGCCACATTCAAGGTCATACTATATATCCTAAGATAATGCTTTCCAAATTCTAATGTAAATATGAATCACCTAGGGAATCTTCTTAAATTGCAAAGTTTGATTCAGTAGGCCTTGGTTAGCGGTGATATTGTGCCTTTCTCCAAGCTCCCAGGTGGACCCTGTACTCCACTACACAGACTACACCTTGAGTAACAATGTGCTAACACCTCCAATAAAATGGGTTTAAAACCTGGTGTCCATTTTCTGGAAAGATGTTCAGGGAAATGGACTTTAAATAATGGAGCACCTACTTTTATTGAACCACAAATTAAACAAAATGCCACTTAAGACAGGGCAGAAGCACACAATTTTTAGCTTTTTATTCGTATTGATATATTGACACATTCTAAAAATCCTAATCTGCAGTAAATGCTTAAGAATGATTTTTGTCTTTGGGGCAGTATATGTATTTATATTCTAAAAAAATCTTAAAATCTTTTAGACATACCCAAATGGTCCAAAAAAAAAAAAAAAAAAAAAAAAAAGGAAGAAAGAGAGAGAAAAGAAAGGAAGGAATGGGGAGGGAGAGAGAGGGAAAAAAAGTCACGAGTTACAGAAATGGATACCAGATATAAAATGTGAGAAACTATGCAAAAAGACTATGTTTCCTGTAATTTGTTTTTAGAAACAGAATTGATAGTGTGAAAGTACAAAGGAAAAACTGATCATGTGATGTCAGGTTTGATAGATTAATTAAAATTTTATTGGTCACTTCTCAATTGACTACATATAGTAAGTTAAGGATGAACAGCTTTAATAGCTATGAGACAGAATTTGAGACCTGAGAAATACTAAGGCAGAAGACCAACTTCCCTTTTATTCACGACTCCTATATATGAATACAAATAAATCAATGTACGCACATACACATAATTTCTGCCGTTTATTTTCCTTCTGCATCCTCTCTCCATTTTTTCCTTTAATTTCTCAAAATGTATTTCTGGGAAAATTAAGCGGCTCATTTACATCTCTGGGAAATGGACACCCAGGACATTTCAAATTTTTTATTTAGATCAACTACCTTTTCTGCTCAGCTACCTGCAATGGCTTACACATCTACCACTGCATTTAATAGCAGGGCTTTCTTCAATTTTTAATTAAGTTGTTAGAACTAGTCCGAATTTACTTAGTGTCCTAGTTTAGAGCTATAAAATGACCTATAATAAGTACTTAAGGAGATACAGGGGTTTCCTTTTACTTATGTATTAGTATTAAGTGAGGGCAGGGGGCAGCATTCAGGAGAAAGTAGATGACAGAAGAATAAATTCTGCAGGATGATTCCTGTTCCTTCAAGTTTCTCTTTACTTTCCCTCTAATCAGTATTATCACAATGCTTAAAGAATTGAATAAGTAAGTACCCACTAAATCTGAGCTCTACACAAATCTGCTGAACAAAGTCCCTTCTGTAAAACACCAAAGAAAGAAAAAGTTAATAGCTATTGATTTTTTCGTAATTAGCAATGTCTAATTACAAAGTATTCTACTCTTAAGGTATTTGACTTAAATTCAATTTTTATGAAAATAACAAAATACAAAATTAATATTTGGAGGTAAATTCATTCTGAATGTTTTGAGAACTGTTTCTGAGGTGAAAATAATCTAACATGGGCTACTACTACTATTAAAAACACAGCAGTAAAACAAAATGTAGAATTACCTAAAGATTAAGCTACTATATAAATATCAAGTCTTTTCAAAAGTACATCTCTAAATGTTTGAGATTTTTGGCTTCAAGCATTAAAATAAAGAAATAGTTAAATATCTTAGAAGTGAACATACCTGTAAAACATTAGCATTTGATGCTAAGATACCTTAAAGTGCCAAAAACTAAGGGCACAATTTATGACCCTAATAAAACACAACCATTAAATGTCTTAAGTTTCTGAAAAGGAATAGTGAAATAACATGCAATTCTTTTTTTTTTTTTTCCCAGTAGGGAGGTTTGTTAGTCTGAAATTAATGTCTTCATCTGCAACACTTTAACATGTTCTGTGTACAAAGTTCTCCAGAAGAATAAAAGTCCCAGACGTTTAAAATCCAAAATCTGTTACTTTGTTGGGTAAGGTTCTGAGTAATGTAGCTCTGCAGGCTATAATTTTGTACCTTTTCTCTTTAAGACATTCCTTGAAGTGAGTTTTAGGTCACTGTCATTTTGAAATATAAATCTTCTTGCAAGTTTCCTACCTGGTAAAATAGCTTTTCACAATGGTATCCCTTTAAATTCTTCACTATCTGTTATGACATCAATGAAGCAGGGGTGGGGGGGAATATATATATATATATATATATATATACACATATATATACACACATATATACACACACATATATATATGTGTATATATATGTATATGTGTATATATATGTGTGTATATATATATGTATATATATACCAAAGATTCAGTCCCTCTAAATGAATCCAAATCATGTCTCTAACTTTTACATCCTACCCTATAAAAGGGCTGCCTCCTGGCTGGCATTTAGAGCAGCTGCATGCCTTATCTTTTCAGTGATTCCAAGGAAAGCATGGTAGAAACAACACCAACAAGCCACTTGTAAGTTCCCATAAGTATGTGGGTAATGACCTTCACAACATTGTCTGCATGATATCTGCCTTTGGGTAGGAATTCTACTGTATGGGTTATTATTGTAAATATCCCTGCAATTCAGTTATAGCTTCTACAAAGTTGGCCTTGGCTTAGATAGGCAAATATCACCATCCATCTATTCTATGTAGGCTCTATTTCCTCAGACCCTGAACAAAGGAATCATAAATTCTATTTTAAGCAATGTCTCCTTTCATGGCTTCATGTCTCTCCACTAGTCTGAGAAACTAGAGAGGAAACTATATTGTTTAATTCAGAAAAAAAAATGCTTTCCCTTGAAAATGATATAGCTAACATTTATTAAATGCTTCCCATATATCAGGCAGTATTCTAAAACCCTTGGGAATTCACTGACTCAGTCTTCTGATCCATCTTATTTGGCACACTTATTATTCCCATTTTATAAGCCAGAAAGCGGAGAGCCACATGTTAAATACATTATCCAAAGTCACAACTATCATTTTGTGGAATCAGGATTCAAATTCAAGCTTTGAGTGTAGGGACCACACTATAACCCACAATGATATACTCCCTATATAAACCTATGTTGGCAAAGTAGAATCTCTTCCATCCTTTAATACCTAGCCTAATCCTATGTTGTTATATGCAGCTAATGAGTCATTGAACACTACATCAAAAAATGATGTACTACATATTGATTAACTGAATTTAATAAAAATATAAATAAATAAACTACCAAAAAAATCAAAATGAAAATTCAGATGTCACATTTTAAAAATTCTCAAAATAAATGAGGCTTGGGAATATTACTAATATGTGGGATAGTCAATAAATTATTTTAAGTCATAATAACTGGTCAAAATTAAAGGAAAACAATGAATAATATAATGTTCCAGTTTGGAATAAAAAATAAAATATATAAAATTTGGCTTAGCTCTCATCATTTGGCTGCCTTAACAAATATAAATTTTTATGACTAAGAAATATAAAGCTATCTCTTTCTTCAGAACATCCCTAGAGTACTAGGTACCCTATTTAAAAAGTCAACAAATATTTTTCATCCTATAGGATGGGAAATAGGCTTCTAAATCAATGGTTAAAAAACTGAGAAAGATTGAAGAAAAGCAAGAGAAAGAAAATTATTGTCATGGAGATTATTATTGAAGGAAGATTATTATTACATAAAGAATTCACAATAGAGGACAACTTAGGCTAATGGTTCCTCTAAAATTAAAAAAAAAAAAAAAGCAGTTTCGACCCACATAAGAGAGACTAGATCTTACATAACAAAGGCATAGGGATCCATGGGGAAAGGAACTTAGATAGGCAAAGATCTAAAGGAAAGGAAAGAACTTACTCTTTCAAGATAAATTCAAGCAGAAGGTGGTCTCAACCTTAAGGATGGGCTATAGACAGTCCTCTATTGATTTTAGAGATAAACAAGGTGATCACTACAGTTACTTCCAACCACATGATTCTGAGAGTCTCTATTTCCTTCATGTCTTCTTTTTGTTTTGTTTTGTATTGTTTTATATTGTTTTCCCTTCTCTTTGCCATTTGGATATAATATGTTTACACAAAAGAAGTTAATCATTCATTCTAAGCAAGACTCTCATTTTTAAATAACAACAAAAAACATATTCCTAAATATATCTTCTAAGTATAATGGATTCTCACAAAGTAAGCCAATAATTACTATCATCTACTTTATTCTTTCTTTTTCCTTAAAAAATATTCCTTCCTCATTTAAGAAACTTTCATTTCCTTTGACTTTGATGAATTCTGGGAAGTTCATGAATTTTATATTTTATCTATTTTATTTTTATTTGAAATGCCCAGATAAATTCAGGTAGAAAGCAGATGCATATGGTATAACTCAATAATATGAATATCATAAAATGATTCCATGAGTTCCATGATATAAGAATCTAGGGAGTTTAGGATGATCTTACTTTCATGAATTCTGAATGCATAAGAGTTTAAATGAGAATATATACTACATGGGGAAAAAAATGCAGTGATCTATAAATAGCATCCAGGGTCTAATCAACATATGTCATTGATTCTGGCTTATATTTAAAGAGCTAACATATAATTAAGTAATTTTAGACTTTGAATTTAGTGACCCATGCACATTAAATAACTTTTCATTATTGTTGAGGTTGTAGTCCTGATAAGTTAAAAATATTTTCCACAAAGGTAGCCTTGAAATTATTGGTAAGCTGCCCCATACAAATGAAGCCATGCACTGCAATTAGCAATTATAAAGGCATAGGGATCCATGGGGAAAGGAACTTAGATAGGCAAAGATCTAAAGGATCTTTGTTCAGTCACAATCATGATACAGTTGTGACAAGGATCTAAAAAAGGAGGAAAGATGGCAGAGGAGTAGCAGACTGAGATGACATCAGGTCTCAGGAGTTCAGCTAGATAGTTATCAAGCTATTCTGAACACCCACAAACTCAACAGGAGATCAAAGAGAAAAAGAGCAGCAATTCTAGGAACAGAAAATCCACCACATTCTGAAAGGTAGGGCTTGTGGAAAAGTGAGTCCATAGCAATGGGAAGATAAACTACAGGGGGACGGGTCAGCTCACGGCAAGCAGCGGGGCAAAATTAGAACTTTTAGAAGTGGGTTCTGCAGAGGGACATCACTCCAGAGGCTACACAGGGGTGGAGCCCTCACAGGGACAGTTTGATCTCAGGTCCCGTGGGGTCACAAGAAAGACCAGGGGTGTCTTGAGTGCAGCAGAGCTCCCAGGTACACAGTGGGGAAGCCAACTACAGAGACCAAGCTGAGGAGTGAGCTCTCAGCTTGGGGTTACCTTAAACTGTGATCTGTGGCACAGTCGGACCACTGCTCTTCAGCAGGGCTACCACAAGTGGCAGATCTGGGGAGACACACCTTTCTTCCTCCAGAGGAGGTGCTGCAGGAATCTGCTGGGTTTGGAGATTCCAAACGGAGTTGTGCACCAGAGACAGAAATGTTCAGTCACAGGCTAGGTGAGCTCAGAGAGCAGCTGGAGACCAGGGAGACTGAGTGATTGACTGCACTTCTCTGAGGGCACCCTGAGGAGTGGGGCCCTGAGCTCTCTGCTCCTCAGGGCTGGAGATTGGGAGGCCACCATTTTCATTACCATCCTCCAGAGCTCTACGTAAAGTGTACAGGGAAAAAAGGCTCCCGAGAGTGAACCTGAGCAGATTACTTATCCAGTCCCCTGGCAAAGGTACCACAATTCTTCCTCGGGCAAAGTCATTTGAGAAACATAGAACAGGTCCCTCCCCCAGAAGATCAGTAAGAACATCCAGCCAAGACCAAGCTCACTGATCAAGGAGAATAGCAGAATTCCAGAGGAGGGGAGAGCAAAGCATGGAATTCATGGCTTTCCCCACCATGATCATTTAGTCTTCCAAAATTAATTTATTTTATTTTATTTTTTTCTTATTCTATTTTTTTAACTTTTCCTCTTTCTTTTTTTAATGTTTTTTGACTAGTTTAATCTTAATAATACCTTTCATTAAAAAAAAAATCTTTTTAAACCTTCATTATTATAGTCATATTTTATCCTTCATTGTATTTAATCTTATTTTTTTTTATACATATAGGACTTTTTTTTTTCCTAAAAATTTTTGGAATACAATGTCTTCTAATAGATCAAAATATACCCTAAATCTAGCACAGGGCATTATTCTAGTCTCCAGCCTGAGCACATTCTCTCCACATTTTCTTTCTTTCCAACAAACTTATCAATTCCTTTTTTAGAATTTTTTTAAAAATTTCACCTTTACAGTAATATTCCATCTCTTCATCACATTTATTCTTATTTTTGAAAATATATCAGTTTTTCTTTCTTTAAAATTTTGGGAGGTAGTTTCTTCTAAGAAACCAAAATACACCCAAAATCAAGTGGGTGGCACTGTTCTATTCACAGATCTAATATATATATATATTTTTTTCTTTTCTTTTCTTTTTACCCCCATCCTCTCCCCCTGATTTGGGGTCTCTTCTGATTTGATTAGTGTACATTTTTATAGGGTCTTTGTCACTCTTTTAGTATTTTATTCTCTCATTCATATATTCTTATCTAGATAAAATGACATGGCAGAAAACCTCACCACAAAAAAAAAAAAAAAAAAAAAAAAAAAAGGACAAGAGGTGATACTGAAGGCTAGGGACCTAATCAATATGGGCATTGGTAATATGTCAGATCTAGAGTTCAGAATGACAATTCTCAAGGTGCTAGCTGGGCCCGAAAAAGGCATGGAAGATATTAAAGAAATGCTGTCTGGAGAAATAAAATCCCTTTCCAGAGAAATAAAAGAACTAAAAGCCAAACAATACTTTTTTTTTTATTTCAGCAAAAAAAAAAAAAAAAATCTATTAATGAGGTGCAATAAAAGTATGGAAGCTCTTACCACTAGGATAAATGAGGCAGAAGAGAGAATTAGTGATATAGAAGACCAAATGACAGAGAATAAAGAAGCTGAGCAAAAGAGAGACAAACAACTACTGGACCACAAGGGGAGAATTTGAGAGATAACTGACACCATAAGACAAAACAATATTAGAATAATTGGGATTCCAGAAGAAGAAGAAAGAGAGGGAGGCAGAAGGCATATTGGAGCAAATTATAGTACAGAATTTCTGTCATATAGCAAGGAAAACAAGCATTACAGTCCAGGAGGCACAGAGAACCCTGTTCAAAATCAATAAAAACAGGTCCACACCCTGTCATCTAATAGTAAAATTTACGAGTCTTAGTGATACAGAGAAAATCCTGAAAGCAGCTCAGGACAAGAAGTCTAAAACGTACAATGGTACAAATATTAGATTGGCAGCAGACTTATCCACAAAGACGTGGCAGGCCAAAAATAACTGGCATGATATATTCAGAGAACTAAATGAGAAAAATATGCAGCCAAGAATACTATATCCAGCTAGGCTATCACTGAAAATAGAAGGAGAGATAAAAAGCTTCCAGGATAAACAAAAATTAAAGGAATTTGCAAACTCCAAACCAGTCCTACAAGAAATATTGAATATTGCCTCTAAGCAAAGAGAAAGCCTAAAAGTAACAGACCAGAGAAGATAATATATAGTAACAGTCACCTTACAGACAATACAATGGCGTTAAATTCATATCTTTAAATAGTTACCCTGAATGTAAATGGGCTAAACACCCCAATCAAAAGACACAGGGTATCAGAATGGATTAAAAAACAAGACTCATCAATATGCTATCTACAAGAAACTCATTTTAGACCCAAGGAATCCTCCAGATTTAAAGTGAGGGGGTGGAGAACAATTTAGCATGCTAATGGACATCAAAAGAAAGCTGGTGTGGCAATCCTTATATCAGATAAATTAGATTTTAATCCAAAGACTATAATAAGAGATGAGGAAGGACTCTATGTCTTACTTAAAGGGTCTGTCCAACAAGAAGATCTAACAATTTTAAATATCTATGCCCCTAACCTGGGAGCAGCCAGCTGTATAAACCAACAAGTAACAAAATCAAAGAAATACATCAACAATAATACAATAATAGTAGAGGGCACCTCCCTCACTGAAATGGACAGATCATCCAAGCAAAAGATCAACAAGGAAATAAAGGCCTTAAATGACACAATGGACCAGATGGACATCACAGATATATTCAGAACATTCCATCCCAAAGTAACAGAATACACATTCTTCTCTAGTGAATATGGAACATTCTCCAGAATAGATCACATCCTGGGTCACAAATCAGAACTCAACTGGTACCAAAAGACTGCAGTCATTCCTTGCATATTTTCAGACCACAATTCTCTGAAGCTAGAACTTAATCACAAGAAGAAAGTTGGAAAGAACTCAAGTACATAGAGGCTAAAGAGCATCCTACTAAAGAAGAAATGGGTCAATCAGGAAATTAAAAAAGAACTGAAAAAATTCATGGAAAAAATGAAAATGAAAACACAACTGTTCAAAATATGTGGCACACAGCAAAGGTGGTCCTGAGAGGAAAGTATATAGACATACAAGCCTTTCTCGAGAAAAAAAGAAAGGTCTCAAGTATACAACCTAACCTTACACCTAAAGGAGCTGGAAAAGAACAGCAAAGAAAGCCTAACCCCAGGATGATAAGAAAAAACATTAAGATCAGAGCAGAAATCATTGCATAGAAACCAAAACAAGAATAGAATAGATCAACAAAAACAGGAGCTGGTTCTTGGAAAGAATTAATAGGATTGATAAACTCCTGGCCAAACTTATACAAAAGAAAAGAGAAAGGACCCAAATAAATAAAATCATGAATGAAAGAGGAGAGATTACAACCAACACCAAAGAAATACAAACAATTATAAGAACATATTATGAGCAACTATATGCCAGCAAATTTGACAAACTGGAAGAAATGGATGCATTCCTAGAGACATATAAATTACCAAAATTTATGAGGAAGAAATGCAAAACCTGAACAGAACCATAACCAGTAAAGAGACCGAAGCTCATCAAAAATCTCCCAACAAACAAGAGCCCAGGGCCAGATGGCTTCCCAGGGAATTTCTACCAAACATTTAAAGAAGAATTAATACCTACTCTCCTGAAACTGTTCCAAAAAATACAATTGGAAGGAAAACTTCCAAACTCATTTTATGAGGCCAGCATTAGCTTGATCCCAAAACCAGACAATGACCACCAAAAAGGAGAATTACAGACCAATATTATTGATTAGCACAACTATGAAAATTCTCACCAAAATAGTAGTCAATAGGATCCAATATTACATTAAAAGGATTATTATTCACCACAACCAAGTGGGATTTATTCACAGGCTGCAAGGTTGGTTCAACACTCACAAATCAATCAATGTGAAACAATACATTAGTGAAAGAAAGAACAAGAACCATATGATACTTTCAGTAGATGCTGAAAAGCATTTGACAAAGTACAGCAACCTTTCTAGATCAAAACTCTTCAAAGTGTAGGGATAGAGGACACATGCCTCAATATCATAAAAGCCACCTATGAAAAACCCACAGCAAACATCATTCTCAATGTGGATAAACTGAGAGCTTTTCCCCTCAGGTCAGGAACATGGCAGGGCTGTCCACTATCACCACTGCTATTCAAGATACTACTAGAAGTCCTAGTTTCAGCAATCAGACAACAAAAAGAAAGAAAAGGCATCTGCAATGGCAAAGAATTCAAACTCTCACTCTTTGAAGCTTATATGATACTTTATGCGGAAAACCCAAAAGACTCCACTCCAAATCTGCTAGAACTTGTATAGCAATTCAGTTAAGTGTCAGGATATAAAATCAATACACAGAAATCAGTTGCATTTCTTTAAACCAACAACAAGACAGAAGAAAGAGAAATTAAGGAGTCAATCCCATTTACAATTGCACCCAAATCCATATCTAGGAATAAACCTAACCAGAGAGGCAAAAAGTCTGTACTCAGAAAACTATAAAGTATTCATGAAAGAAATTGAGAAGACACAAAGAAATGGGAAAAAAATCCATGTTCATGGATTGGAAGATCAAATATTGTGAAAATGTCTATGCTACCTAAAGCAATCTACACATTTAATACAATCCCTGTCAAAATACCATCTTTTTTTTTTTCTTCAAAGAAATGGAACAAATAATCCTAAAATTCAGATGGAACCAGAAAAGACCCCAAATAGCCAGAGGAATGTTGAAAAAGAAAGCCAAAGTTGATGACATCACAATTCCAGACTTCAAGCTCTATTACAAAGCTGTCATCATCAAAGCAGTATTGTACTGTCACAAAATCAGACACATAGATCAGACACAGAATAGAAAGCCCAGAAATAGACCCTCAACTCTATGGTAAACTAATCTTAAACAAAGCTGGAAAGAATGTCCAATGGAAAAAGACAGTCTCTTCAACAAATCGTGTGAAAATTAGACAGCCACATGCAGAAAAATGAAACTGGACCATTTCCTTACACAAAAAATTTCCTTACACACAAAAAATAGACTCAAAATGGATGAAAGACCTCAATGTGAGAGAGGAATCCATCAAAATCCTTGAGGAGTACACAGGCAGCAATGTCTTCGACCTTAGCTGCAGCAACTGCTTCCTAGAAACATCGCCAATGGCAAGGGAAGTTAGGGCAAAAATGAAATTGGGACTTCATCAAGATCAAAAGCTTTTGCACAGCAAAGGAAACAGTCAACAAAACCAAAAGACAACTGACAGAATGGGAGAAGATATTCACAAACGACAGATAAAGGGCTAGTATCCAAAATCTATAAAGAACTTATCAAACTCAATACCCAAAGAACAAATAATCCAATCAAGAAATAGGCAGAGGACATGAACAGACATTTCTGCAAAGAAGACATCCAAATGGCCAATGTACACAAGAAAAAGTGCTCTTCATCACTGGGCATCAGGAAAATAAAAATCAAAACCACAATGAGATACCAACACACACCAGTCAGAATGGCTAAAATTAACAATTCAGGAAACAACAGATGTTGGAGAGGATGCAGATAAAGGGAAACCCTCTTACAGTGTTGGTGGGAGTGCAAGCTGGTGCCGCCACTCCAGAAAATAGCATGGAGGTTCCTCAAAAAGTTGAAAGTAGAGCGACCCTATGACCCAGAAATCATGCTACTGGGTGTTTACCATAAAGATACAAATGTGGTGATCTGAACAGGCATGTGCACCCAAATGTTTATAGCAACAATGTCCATAGTAGCCAAACTATGGAAAGAACCTAGATTTCTACCAACAGATGAATGGATAAAGAAGATGTAGTGTGTGTGTGTGTGTGTGTGTGTGTGTGTGTGTGTGTGTGTAATGGAATACTATGCAGCCATCAAAAGTAATGAACTCTTGCCATTCACAATGATGTGGGTAGAACTAGAGGGTATTATGCTGAGCGAAATAAGTCAAGCAGAGAAAGACAAATATCACATGATCTCCCTGATATGAGGAATTTGAGAGGCAGAGTTGGGGGTTTGGCGGGTGGGAAGGCAAAAATAAAACAAGATGAGGGGCGCCTGGGTGGCTCAGTGGGTTAAGCCGCTGCCTTCGGCTCAGGTCATGATCTCAGAGTCCTGGGATCGAGTCCCGCATCGGGCTCTCTGCTCAGCAGAGAGCCTGCTTCCCTCTCTCTCTCTCTGCCTGCCTCTCCATCTACTTGTGATTTCTCTCTGTCAAATAAATAAATAAAATCTTTAAAAAAAAAAAATAAAACAAGATGAGATCAGGAGGGAGACAAACCATAAAAGACTCTTATTCTCAATAAAACAAACTGAGGGTTGCTGGAGGAAGGGGAGTAAGGATAGGGTGGTGGGGTTATCGACATTGGGGAAGGTATGTGATATGGTGAGTGCTGTAAAATGTGTAAGCCTGATGATTCACAGACCTGTACCCCTGGGGCAAATAATACATTATATGTTAATAAAACAATTAATTAAAAAATTAACAAAAAAAAAGATCTAAAAGAAATATTCATTGTACAGAATGACATATAAACTTACAATTTAAAACAAATTTTGTCTGTACCTGAAATTTGCATATCCTCTGGTTTATAGCCTAGTAGAAATAGCTTCAGACTTACAAGTCAGATTCCAAGTCTTGGCTCTGGCACTCCCCAACTATATGACTCTAAGAAAGCCATTTAAATAATCTATGTCTCATTCTATCATCTGTTAAATGTTGATGAAATGAGGGTGGAAACAGACACCAGTCTAACTTCACAGCCTAATCTGTGAGGATAAATGTAATAACAGATGGGGAACACCTTTTAATATCCAAATACCCCAAGCAAATGTGAGATTTAATTATACTAGTCAAACAGTAGAACTGCCTAGTTGGGGAGTTCAAAATATTCCATATCTTTACATAATAAAATACTAAGGTGGAGACTTTTTCCTTCAAATATTCTACAGGAATCAACATCCTTCTAAAGTAATGAAAAATGGAGATAAGAGAATATTTCCAGATCCTTCCCAAGGATAAGATAAGTAGTTGATTTGTATTTGGCACAATGAGGCTGATAATTCTAATAACTGGGTCACTTTAAACTAAATGGGGGAATCCCTCAAGTTTTAGGTACTTGCTTTCTCTTTAATATTCCTATCTTAATCTCTGTTCTGTTTTTGCTTTTGTTTTTCATCAAAATGCTCCAGCATTCTTGAGACCTAATGAAATTACCTGATTTAAAAGAAAATGTTATTTCTTGTGGAAATAATGAGATGGATAAATAGATAGATATCTGAAGTAGCACTATTAAGAACAAATTTAACTTATGGGAAAATATTTTATCAGCATTATTTTAAAAATAGGACAGAGAGGATAGTGAAATTTTAAAATCATGAAACTTGTAATTATGTTCAACTTAATTTGAAAGTCAATTTTTAAATCTTTAAGTTATTCTGCACATCATTGGTATCAGTATAAAAATGAACTGAATCTACCCATGATTTGCTAGAACCTAAATCTTTATATGCTTATAAATAGAAGAATAGCAATAATGTCTTTGACTCAAAGAGAAAAAATTAGTTCACTTTATTATGAATATATATAGAATTTCTGCCAACTCCAAATAGCATCTAATAAATTAACAATGGTGCTGGTGACTAGCATGTCCAAAGGAAGGATATTGTAGAATAAATACTTTCTGCTTGCTGGGAAACTCATATTTATTGTAGACGGTTCCCCAGGGGCTTCATATTAAGTAAGCTGGCTTTGGAAAATGAATTGGCTTATTTACAGTGCTATGGCATTTAAAGACTGTAAGTTCCTCAAGGGCAGGTGAAATACTTAATCATTTTGGATCACGAGTGACTAGCACAGGGTGTAAAATATTTAGCAGTCATTAAATATTAACAAATGAATTCAGCCAGTCATTATTTAGTATATAATTGATTTACAATTCTGGCTGATAGATCCCACTAAAAGAAGAGGATAATTTTACTCTGTGAGAAATGACCCCATAAAACACATACCCACATACTAATTGATGAAATCACTAATGTTTATAAATAACCAACAGTAGGTGATGATTTGAAAATGGGAATTACAATCTAGAGACAAATGTGTAAGAAGTCAAAGTTAGTAACCAGGCTGTTTGCCATTGGTGTGCAAAAATATATGTTATCAGATGGGAAATAGTTGACAGGGAATCTGTAAAATGGGTGCCTAAGGAGCAATAATCTGTCCACACTGTTATCGCTAGTACATCAAGAACACTAGAGTCCATGGAATCTAGTCCCAACAGTGCAGATGGACACTTTGGACCCATTAGTCCAATATGACAGCTACTAGCTACATGTGGCTATTTATGATTAAAGCGAAGGAAAAGATTTGGTTTTTCAAAAAAACAAACAAAAAGTTTCTTAGTCTGAATAGCTGTATGAAAATGATCAATAGCCAAATATGTCTGGTAGCTAATATAGTAGTAGAAACACAGAAGATTTCCTTCATCACAGAAAGTTGTATTGGACAATGGCACATTAGACCAGAGATTTAAAATGACTTATATTAGTGGCACAGTTTTGAATAACAAAATTATTGTCATTATTAAGAAGAAAACAAACAAACAAACAAAGCTTCTCCCTCTTACTCACATTTTCTATCCTCAACAATAATTTCAATAAGCTCACTACTGTTATACTAATGCATTGTAACAATGCCTCTCAGAGTCTAGAAAAGCTGCAATGGTTATCACATATTCTTTTAGTTTAATTTAAGCACTACTCTTTCTCCTTTAACCATTCTAATATATTCACAGAAAAATATTTGCATGTGAACTTTTTTTTTTTTTTAATTCAGATGAACTTTTTTTTTTTTCCCTATCCTGATGTTAAGTTAGGCCTCTTCTTTCTCAGAGTGAGTAATGATGCAGCATTATGTAAACTGACTTGTTACAGTATGTAACAAAAAGATTATACATATGGCTCAAAGTTGGTCCTATACCTATCAAATGTTCACAATGAAGGTATTAATTGGAATCTATTGAGTGAAAAATATTCCAGTAGGTTTCTTATCTTTAGAACAAGAGCCATTAAAATTATTTACCACATATTCTTAATATTCTGTCCTCACCAAGCAAAATTATATCTTCATTTTTTAATTATAAAGTAAGTTTTTTTTGTATTTTTAAAGATTCATTTGTTTATTTCAAAGAGAGAGCATGCACGGGGGGAAGGACAAAGGGAGAGAGACTCTCGAGCAGATTGCACACTAAGTGTGGAGTTCAGTGTGGGGCTCAATGCAGGGCTCCACACAGGGACTTGATTCCATGACCCCAAGGTTATGACCTAAGCCAAAATCAATAGTCAGAAGTTTAACAGGTTGAGCCACCTTGGCAGCCCTATAGTAAGCTTTTTAAATGGAAACTATGTGCTCACTAGCTGATATATATAATCTAGTCTGCATTTCTTTTTTGAGAATTATTAACATTCTGCTTCGTAGACCAATCTCTTTCAAGATTGTTAATTCCTAAGGAATTTACCTGCAATTGTAGAGTATTTTAACCATACCAAAGAGCTGTCCTGTGATGAAGCCTGGTCTCAACATCCTTTCAGCTTCCCCATGTACGTAGTCCCTGTTGACTTGCAGTTGATAGAGTGTACTTGTGGTCGCCAAGACTGTATCTTTCCAAGGGTAATTAAGAATATAATAGTATATTGGTACTATTTATTGAGCACTCTCTATACAGCAAACACTGTCCCTAGCTAGAAGAATACTGATTTCCAGACTTCTAGAATATTGCTCTGCCTGCTAAAGACTGTAGCATAACCTAGCCACTTGAGAAGGGTGACATTCCTGGTTACGTTGATGACAGAAATTCATAATCATTTGTCACTGTGACTAGAGAGAGAAGAAAATTCCCTTAGTCTGCAGAAAAGCCTTAAAATGTTAATATTCTTCTCCTTTGGGAAGACAGACATAAGAGCTTTGTTAATGGATTTCTTTGTGATTTAATACAACATATTAAAAGCAGGACTTGTGACTCTTGAATAAAGAAGTAAATGTTGTTTCGTAAAGATGGTCATTCATCATTAGTTATAAGAAGTCTATTTGTAATTTGAAGTTCTAATTTAATTAGTGTCACATCCTTGAAGGCTGCCTTGTGTCAACTGTTGTAATGACACGCTATCTGTTCCTTCAACAGCGTAGGTTGCTAACAAGCATTTCAACTGGAACAAAATGATAATGAGAAGAACAACGGAAGTGTTAATTACCTATGCAATTAAAGTGCCTTATATGCACACTAATGTAACACTCTACTGTATTTACATTTCTAATGGCTATTCATCTTCAGTTGAAAATACCTATTGGCACTATTTATAACTGTGCAGTTAAATTATGGCAAGAGGTAATGGTGTGGCTTAGAGGCTATGTCTATAAAGCTTCAATCTAGTGAATTTTTGTAAAGCAATATACTCATTCAATATCTTGGTATCCATACATATTAATACAGATATGTTGTGCACCATGCATAGCACAATTTTTGGCTATATGCAACAGAAAAAATCTTTCCTTCTCAAAACATACACTAAGCTTTAAGTATTTATTGTGTCAAGTTTATTTTATGGAACAGTACACTTAGAAAAAAACTGTAAGTTACTTAGTAGAACATGCATATATACATATATATATATATATATATATATGTATATATGCCTAATTGCCTCTGTTACATATGGTATATAAAAGAAGATTCTAAGTTGTTTGAAACAAAATCCTCCTTCCTTTTCTTCTTTTGCTAATTCCAGTGACAGGCTGCATATAGGTGGTGTTCAATAAAAGTTAGCATAAAAAGTTACTTTTACAGAAGATGTTTAACTCATCTGAAATTGGATGTTCACCAGATAGGTAATAGCTACTGAGATTAGGTTGTTACTTTTGGAAAATATAGTCCATTATTCATACATAAATTTCATAGCATCTTGCCTGAAACATTTAACAATGGCTTTTGAAAATATGATAGAACTTTAGATCTTTAGACTTCAAAATATGCATTTATAGAAAATATAGTTTGCTATGGTACAGATATAAAAAAAATCCAAGTTTTGTTGTCAATGTTATTTGTTTAGCACAAAGTAAAGATTTTATTATTAAAGCAAAAGATCAATTTATTCTGAACAATTGCAACAAATTCCATGTAATGACTTTGTTTTCAATGAACAGTTTTAAAAAATGATATAGATATTTTCCAATTACAAAATTATCCAAACACAAAATTATTCATATCTGAGGAAGGAAGGGATATCTCATATAAATTTGTTTCCACTAAAATAATGTGTGAGGTTTGTTCCTATGCAGTCATGCAGTAAAGCTGACCGCAAATTCTCTTCAGGAGAGTACAAATTTAGCACTCCAAAATTATGGGTCAGTTCATCATGTCATGAATTAAATTGCATTAGGAATATGGGATTCATATAAATAGATTTGGTTTATATTATTTCGAAAAAAAAAAAAAGGACTGTTTTGAATATCTACTAAGTGCCATGCAGTGTGCTTGGTACTTTCCCAGAACTAGTTTAATTCATTCATCACAAGTTAGCTCCCACCCTCTCTCTAGTATACAAAGAAAAAATGGAAGCTCAGAAGAGCTAACCTGATTCAAGCTCACACATATCCAGTGAGTGACACATGCAAGTCTTTATACTCCAGTTTGACTCTGGGCTCCTCACACTCTGTAATGTTTGCCTTTTGGTCTAGTAAATATAAAACATCAAGCTACATTTTTTTTTTTTTATTAAAAGACAGCTAAATACTGTCTGAAAATCATCAGTAATTCTTAGAAAAAAGCATACATTTTCTTTTCAAAGAGTAACAGATAAATTACCACCATATTCATTATTTTTTAGAACTCAATCAGGTTTTGTGTATATTGTAGGGGGAAATACAGCTTACTAACCATTACAATGATTGGTTCATTTCCCCCTTCAATTGTATCCATCACAGTGAATGGAGGCTATGGAAAGATAATTTGTCCTGATATAAAGCACCCTCTCTAACAATTAGAAAAACATAAAATGGAATTGACTTCCCCTTGAGATTCCGTTTCACAGTCAATGACATGTAAAGTGTATTTATTGATGAGTCACAGGGTTGGAACTTGATAGGACTGTAGAGGGCATTTACTGCACAGGAAGGAGGGAGTGGTATGGACTGCCTTTGTGCCTCTGGGCATCTGTGTTTCTCTTATTTAGGGAGCTTTCAGGGGAAAGAAAAAGTCATGACAGAGGGGGAGAGAGTACAAAAAGAGAAATAAAAAACTGCCTCAAGCAGGAAATACAGCCTGCTTGCATTTTATGGAAACTTGAGATATGGCACATTTAAAATAGGTCAAGACAAATATAATAATAAAGTCTCACCTAAAGCAAAAGAAATGCACAGGGACTTAAAACTGAAGATGGGAGGGCTAGAGAATGGTCAAGTCACGAGATCGTTTTGTTGTGCTACTTAGCCTCTGTCGTGTTGTCAGAAATGGGTAAGCAATACCCATTCTGCTTGCACTGGAGCTTCTGTGAGTGGTGCTCAGAAGTACTGAGTTATTTTAGTGTCCACTGTTACTGTAATTTAGAATCTTTTTTTTTTTAAATTCTTAATGAAACAATATCCAGATCGTCCTTAAGTGGTGGTGCTGGAGCTTAAGTTATGCTTTTCCAAGCGGAACTTTGGAAGAGGTGTTAAAAGTGATAAAACACCATCAAAACATTCAAGCAATGGTGCAGTTGATTCAAAAGCAAATACCCTGAGAAATATAGGCCAGAGGGCTGAGAAATAATAAAAGAGAATAAAGTAAAGGTACACTGTAATGGTTGTGGAATCATGTGTCCTAAAAATGTATTCCCATTCTTTACATTTATTTCTATGGGAAAATTAGTTCTGAATAATGCAAATGCTGATTTATACAAAATGTTAAGGAACAGGTCTCTGCAACTGTAATATTTTTAGCAAAAAAGTCATGAATAGAAAGGTATAACTTATATTTACACTTACATATAATATTTCTATTAATATCAGTCTAAAATCCTAGTAAAAGATAATAAATTCATGTTAGAATATTATTTAACTAAAATTGCGGTCTTAGATTATCAATTCCAAAATACATACACACATGCTGGATTGATATTTGTGGACACACACACATATATATTTTTAATAACTCCATGCATCCCTATACCTAAACCATTTTTCTTTTCCACATAGTCATCTCTTTTCAAAGAAAGAACTTCCATTTGGATGTTCCTATCTTTCAGTTGAAATCACAGTAAAACAACTGGTTTTCCAATCTTTAGAACCTTAGGGTAAGGCAGTATTCTGTGTTTACAAATATCACTTGCTTTTCCCCTTTTACCAGCATGTGTTTTGGGTAGGTCAGATATACTCTCCATTTTACAGATGAGAAAAATGAGTGTCATATAAAATCCTTCTCATATTCATGGGATCCCTCTTCTAGCACTCTTGCCCCAGATGTCCCGAAGTTTCAGAAGCTCACTGGGCATTGGGCTTTACCCAAGCCAACTTCTCAGAGAGGCTTTCTAGTTTGAACCCATCTAAAAAAGCATTGCCACCATGCAAGGTACCCTCTTCGTTAAAGGCTTCACCCATAACTCTGACTTGTTTCTTCTTAGTACTTTGGGATTTTTATATTATGCATTTGTGTTCATATCACCCCATTTTTCCCCTTGCACCACAACTTCACTGTCCAAACACAAACAAGCACATACATACTCTGCTAAAACTCTCTTTTTCGTTTAATTCAGAGGATAGAGTCTTGTTCATATTGACTATCAACAGATGAGTTAATGATGTGTCTTTGCAAGGCAATAAGGTCAGAATAGCTAGAACTTGACTTCAACTCTCTGTCTCCGAGTTCAAGGCTTTCTCTGGTATATCATATATCATACAGAGCTATCTATCCCATGAGAGGTTAGGCTAGGAAGAGAATCAAAATATGTGGAGCAGTTATAAAAGTATATAACATCCTTTTTCACTGACTTAATTATAATTTATATGCCTCTAATACGTATTTTGTGGCTGACTAATTAGGGATACAATCTTTTGTCTTCAATCAAAACAGAAATTTCACAATTTTATGAGCACAAACACCTGGCTTATCTCACATAATCCATCTTTCTCGCAGACAGCACCTTAACTAGAAGAGGATTTTCAGTTAATCACAATGCAAAGTATATTTTCTTAGATTTGTGTTGAAAAGTAGTAGCAGCTGCCCACATCAATATTTTAGGGATAATTCCACAAAAATGCTGTTCCCATTTAAAATTGAAATCTCAAATATCTATCAGGATAGTTTGGGGATGCAGAAGATATATTTCTAAATTTTGGTTTATTGTAAAATATGTTATGTTTGCAGGAGATTTTAAATGATGAATTTCTACTGCCAGAGTAAGTTACAGCTTTTATTTAGTTAGCTTGCTATCCCAAACTCCTCATGTCTGCTCACTGCATAACCTACTGGCAATTCCTCCATTGTGACCTACCAGTATTTGTGGTGAGTCCTAATGGATATTTTAGGAAATAAAATAAGTTCTGGCCAAAAGATAACTTTAACTCTGTGTTTCTGTCTGTGGTTCTACAAGAAAGGGAGGGATAATTTTATAATTCACAGTTGACCTGGAGTTTATTCTCCTGTGAACACTACAAATAAACTTTCCTATGAGGCATTTTTTTTTCCCCCAAGTAACTTACAAATGAAGGAATCAGCTCCTTAGTGAATTTCCAAACAACCAGGTACAAACATTTTGATTAACAGAATACACAGGAAAAATAATCACAGAGTAAATGCTATGATGCATAACTTCCTCTGTTTTTTCCTCCTTTTCTCTCACTCTGGAGAGAAATTTATTTATTTTTATATGGAATGTATGTATCTATGTTTGTTTGTTTATTCCAAGTGGAATGCAAGTTTTGGTCAGCCAATGCTCTACCCTCTCTCTACCTATACTTTCATAATAATGCTGGTGACAAGAATAGATTATATTTATTAAGCCCTCACCATATTTTCTGAACTGCACAAAATGCTTGAGATGTCATAGCTTACTTCTTAGCAACCATTCAGTGTAAGTGAGTACTCTTATGCTAACATAGAAGATTGCTTAGAGTCCCCTACATCTCCCCACATCTCTTCTCCTCCTTTTCCTGAGCACAGGAGCATCTATGTTTCCCAGCCCCTTTTGCAGCACAGTGTGATCATGCTACTAAATATCTACAAGTCTAAGCAGAAGTGACATCCATCACTTCCTAGACATCTTCTGAAAAAAGATTTGTCCCAGGCTCGCTCTCCATTTCCTTTTCAGTGTCAGAAAGTGGGGATGGCTGAAACACTGTTGAAATTATGTTTTGGGAATGGAAGAGCCGTCCCTTTAGCCTATGTTCCTGAACGACTTCATGGAGTTCAGCACACCTGTCTGCCCCCACTCTTACATAAAAGGGAAACATGTTCCATTTAAACTTCTGTAATCTAGAATTTCTTTGTTACAACAGATTGGCTTTCACCTTAGTGAATGCACTTGGTATGACACATGAGAAGACTGAAGCTGAGAAAAGTGTAAGTCCTTGCTCAAGATCACAGCACATATCCTACGCATCCTCAGTTTTTAAAAAAGAAAATCTTTGAATGGGTAACAACCAAGAAAAGTCAAAACTAGACTTGACAGGTTTTAGTATTAATTTTGATATCCAACATTTTCCTCAATCTCATACTATACTTGTCTGTCTAGGATGGAGTAGCTAAAAAAAAAAAAAAAATGAGATCTTCTTAATACATAAATTATTGCATTTAAGAGCAGCTAGGACTTTCCCAAAACTGTCAAATAATCCATCTCTAAGATGATCTGTTCCTATATCTGTCCTATAATGTATTCACCACCATTATTATTGTCTTAGGTCCTTAGCCTCAGGAACTAGCATAGGATCTGGTACATAAGAGTGTCTTCTATAAATGTTTTCTTTTGAAAGGATAATTCAACAGTATCATTGAATATGATTCACTATATAAATTTTTAAAAAAATTATAGAAGGCTAAAACAATAGAGAAAGTAGGACTCCAGAAGCTTTAGTTTGTTTATGATTATCTAAATTTTCCCAATTTTTTAAAAAGATTTTATTTACTTATTTGACAGACAGAGATCACAAGTAGGCAGAGAGGCAGGCAGAGAGAGGAGGAAGCAGGCTCCCTGCTGAGCAGAGAGCCCAATGCCAGGCTCGATCCCAGGACCCTGGGATCATGACTTGAGCCAAAGGCAGAGGCTTTAACCCACTGAGTCACCCAGGGACCCCTAAATTTTCCCAAATTTTTAAAAGCTTTGATTTAATACCAGCATCTGGGTTTTTCTAGAAATCGGTTCTTTAATTTTAAACTACTTTATTTTTTTCCGAAATGGATATATGGTAGAGATAAAAGAGATAACTTCCTTAGTAGGCAGAAGTATGAAGGTTGACTTGTTGAAATTCATATATATTTCATGTTAATATCAAAAATATTTAAATTTCACTTTTATTTTTATTCAAATTCAAATAATTAACATATAATGTATTATTAGTTTCAGACATTGAGATCAATGATTCATCAGTCTTATATAACACCCAGTGTTCATTACATGATGTGCACCCCTCAATGTCCATCATCCAGTTACCCTATCCCCTCCCCCTCCTCCACTACAGCAGCCCTCCGTTCGTTTCCTATGATTAAGAGTCTCTTATGGTTTGTCTCCTTCTCTGGTTTCATCTTGTTTTGTTTTGTTTTTTTCCCTTCCTTCCCCTATGATCCTCTGTTTTGTTTCTTAAATTCCACATATGAGTGAGATGATATGTAATTGTCTTTTTCTGATTGACCTATTTTGCTTAGCTTCTAGTTCCATCCAGTAATTGCAAATGGCAAGATTTCATTTTTTTGATGGACGAGAAGTATTCCAGTTTGTGTGTGTGTGTGTGTGTGTGTGTGTGTGTGGGTGTGTGTATACACACACATACCACATCTTCTTTATCCATTCATCTGTCAATGGACATCTGGCCTCTTTCCATAGTTTGGCTGTTGTGGACATTGTTGCTATAAACACTGGGGTGCTGTGCCCCTTCGGATCGCTACATTTTTATCTTTGGAGTAAATACCTAGTAGTGCACTTGCTGGGTAATAGAGTAGCTCTATTTTCAACTTTTTGAGGAACCTCCATACTGTTTTCCAGAGTGGCTGGGACCAGCGTGCATTCCCACCAACATAAATTTCACTGACTTTTAAATGAATTAGGTAGTCAGGATAATATTCTATTATTTCTCAGCAATTGCCTTTCCCTTTGGCATTTAAAGCCAGTACTGACTCTTTTTAATATCTGCATGATAAATGACTTAGGTATGCAAACAACAATTAAAGGCAGTAGGGATGATGATTCTCAAAGAAGTAATCCAAGGCCCTTATTTGATTTTTTTTTTTCTTTTTTCTTTTTTAAAGGTGAGAAATAGCAATACCCAGCATTTCTCTGGGCTTAAAAAAAAATAAATAAAAAATCAGATACTAGACAAAGCCTTTCAGGAAAAGGCTTCAGTTCACTAAGAAAACTATCTTCTAGTTTAGTCCTACCAGGTATAGGCTGGAACCTACTGGAGAGGCCATGAAGCGGATCCTTGAAGCACCTTAAAAGCATCCAAACTGTAGGAAGTGACTTTGTATTTTTATTTTCCAAAATCCATTGGCAGTAGGATATCAACTATTGTTATTTTTATTAAAAATGTAAAGTTCTGGGATGCCTGGGTGGCTCAGTCAGTTAAGCATCTGCCTTTGGATCAGGTCATGATCCCAGGGTCCTGAGATCAAGTGCAACATCAGGCTCTTTGCTCAGTAAAGAGCCTGCTTCTCACTCTGCCCCTCCTTCTGCTCCTATGCTCTTTCTCTCTCTCTGACAAATAAATACATAAAATCCTAAAAATATATAAAGTACTAAACATTTGATATTTATTAGCCAATAAGAACTATGGACAAGATTTGCTACCTGAATACTTCTTCTAGAAAGCATTTTGACTTCAAAAATTCTGACAAAGAATTTTTACTGTGGTTTTAAATACTAAATAGTAAGACTACTCATGAAGAGAACATATTTATTTCTTAAGCTTCTAAAGGCCATTGTGCAAGGGAAATGAAGTGATACATAATTATCATGATGTTATAAGAAGAATTTAGAGTTTATCATGGGTAACTTAACAAGGTGTTAATGAGGAGTCACATTAACATGAACACTGAAGTGAACTGTACTTAGGAATGTTCTCATGCTTAGAAATGGGGAACCAATATCTATCACAACGTGAAAACAAAGAAAAATCTTGCATTCAGCTTAAAGTAAGACTATTTTACCTGTGATGATTAAATTAAGGCTTTCAAAATACAGAACAGGAAATACCAAGATTTAAGTCTATATTGTTTAAAGTTATATGATGCTTCAATTGTCATTAGAGAGATTTCACCTAAAATCTAGAACAACCTACATCAGTTTCTCAGAAACCTATTTCTGGCCAGGCTTCTATGGTTTGGTGTGACTAATTTCCCAAAGTCACAATGGCCTTTAGGGATATTTGCTCTTTAAGCTCCTCTTTCTGTAACGCTCAGAAGAATTTCAAAGGTGTTGATATCTGTCTCTAAATTTCTATAGCAAGATAAAATATGAAATACTAATTATGCTCAGATCTCCCATTTAAGTGTATGCGTGATGAACTTCTATTCTCATTATATGACTAAACCATTACTGGTGTCATAAATCCTAATCACAGTGTTAGATCAAATAAGTCTTTTAGCTTAGATCTAAATTCCATAAATCCCAGATATCATTTTTCCTTAGCACCTTTTATTAAACAAATATATTTATTTTAAGCAAAGTGGAAAAATAATGAGCTTGATTCAATATAATGGTTTTCCTCAAATCTTAAAAAATTCAACCACCACGAAGTAAAATTAGTGAATTGATTTTGATTTTTTTTTTCTTCAGAATAGCTCAAAGTCTCTATTCTCTCCAACATTTCTAAGCCTCAAATGTCTACTCTTCATATTATGTTTATATAAGGGACCAGTTTATTATAATTGTAAGGTAGCAAATGAATCATGGCATTAACAGTTGCTCTCTTCTTTTCTGAACCTACCAATGACTGTTACTTTACAACAGAAGGAAGAGAAGTCACACACCTACACACACTCACTCAGAATAGTGTGGAGGAAAGAGCTACAGATTTTGATCTCAAATCTCTTGGTTCCAATCCTAATTTTTTCTTTTTCCCTCCCAAAGCAAGTTCCAGTTGAATTACTCAGCCTTACTCCTGCTCCTTCCCTCTCTTAGAAGTGTTGACTATAAATTCTCAAACTGAAAGATACATATCTGTGGAAATCAGTGTATAGAAAACATCAAAATATTCTACATGCAATACCAGTTATGATTACAGAAACATTGTGATTTCCTTTAACCCCATCTTCTGAAAGCCTCAATTAAATTAAAATTCTTCTTCAATGTAAATTAAATGCAAGAAAACAATAGCCTACCAGTGTGTTTGTTTAAAAGCAGCTTTCAAGCCATCTCCTAAAATGTTTATCTCTCTAGAAGTGAACAATGTGTGGCATGATGATCCCAGAACTATCAGGTTTAACCAAAGATGTTTCATTTGTATTCGGAAAATTTTACCTCCTAAAATGTGACGTGGACTATCATAATAAAATAAATATTATTTTGCCTCCATCAGAAAGGATGAATACCCAACTTTTGTAGCAACATGGATGGGACTGGAAGAGATTATGTTGAGTGAAATAAGTCAAGCAAAGAGAGTCAATTATCATATGGTTTCACTTACTTGTGGAGCATAACAAATATCATGGAGGACAAGGGGTGTTAGAGAGGAGAAGGGAGTTGGGGGAAATTGGAAGGGGACTCTGAAAAACAATCGGAGGGGTTTGAAGTGGCGGGGGGGTGGGAAGTTAGGGTATTATAGATGGTGGGTATTATAGAGGGCATGGATTGTATGGAGCACTGGGTGGGGTGAAAAAATAATGATACTGTTATGCTGAAAATAAATAAATTTAATTAAAACAAATAAATAAATATTATTTAAAGGATATGGGAATCCTTTTGTAAATTAAAAAAAATAATAATCATAAACCTCCTCCATTTAGAACAAACCATGGTACTGATAAAAATTCTGTTTTGATGACTTATGTATTCATTCAACAAATATTTACTAATCTTCTACTATGTGCCATTGCTACAAATGAGGTAAGGAAAAAAAAATGGCATGGCATGCGGACAGAGCTTACAAAATTGTAGGAAAGACAGATGTTAATGAAATTAGTGAATCTATAGTTCCAGATTTAGCAAGTCGATCTAAAAACTGTTTAAATTCCAACAGGCCTGAAGCTAAAAAAAAGTCTGAGAATGACTTATACAAAGAGGGATGCAAAGAGCTCTAAAACCAAGGAAAGGGCCTGTCCTCAAAGAAGCCCCAGAGCATGGGTGTGAGGGGGCCTTTGGAGTGCTTGTACTGATGCTTATTACCTGGAAGTTAAAAGATTCCTTCTATTAAACCTCAAGATGTGGTTAGAGAATTGGGTGGATCCCCGCAGTTACTTAAGTTATACATGTATTCACACTTAATGGTTTCTTCTTTTTTTAATTATGTTCAGTTAGCAAACATATAGTACACCATTAGTGTTTGATCTCTAAAAATTTAGGCACATTTTCTCTGAAAATAGGTTAATTTAATTCTCACAGAAAATTTGAAAGAAAATTTCATGTAGAAATAACTTGCTATGACAGTTTTCCCCAAACAATACTGTATCGCTGCAGATACTTACTAAGAAACTTAGAGCAAAGGCTAAAAGTTTGATTTTGGTTTATTTTGTTTTTAAAGCATTTAATTTTGTTTGGTTTTCCTATAATTTTATAATGTTCTCAGAGTTGTCACTTCCCACATGGCAGTAATATATTAAAAGGTGGGTGGTTTGGGGATGAAGAGAGACAGACAAAGACTTCTAGTCACTGATTAAATACTAAATCAAAGTTTCAGCGTTTCTTCCCCACCTTAGGCTTAGAGTGAGACAGACTTTCCATTGCAAATAAGGTAAGAATGTGTGGAGAGCCAAGCTCTCTCTAACTATCCCTGTCATGGAGTAATGGGCTTTTCATAAGTTTGCAATTTAAAAAAATTGCGTGCAGTGAGAGAAAATTTAAATAAATAATAAAAGCAGTGCTATCAAGACAATTTCTTTTACATTAGCTAAAAGGGTTTATTCAAAATGTTTAAATAAGCCAGGCAGCAAAGTAAACTTAATTGATAGGTGTTCGCATAAAATCAGTAACCATTAATCAGATTGTACTTGAATCCACAGCTCCTCAAAGTCAAATATAGTGGCCATGATCAAAAACAAGTAGAAAAATGTTCAACCATTTGTGAGCCTTCAGTCAATGATATAATTCAGTATTTATAGTTTTTAGGCTGTGCTTGCCTACTTTTAACTTAAAGCATTTCCAAAAAACAAATAATATTCATTGATTGTTGAATTCTCACTGACATATGCCCAGTGTTGGGATAGCATTTTAGTTATGACACAGTTCTTCCACATGGAAGGATTTAATCACGTTTCACTTGTATTTATTGAGCTGTGAGAATCAAGAGGTTATCTACTAAAACCCAAATTTTCAACGCCTGGGAAATCTTGAAAGCCAATGGCAAACTGAAGTCACTGGAAATTTCTGTGTATGTATGTATGTGTGTAGACATGTGTATACCTACATAGAGCATTGTTGGATGTTGGAATAATGGAAACTCAGACTGATTAGAAAAATAATTCCCTAGTTTGTAAATATTTTTTCTTACCAATATCATCATCAATCAGGACAACCTAAGCCAAGAAATAGGATCTGCAATAGGACATGGAGGCGGTTTGATGTTTGGCACTTCTATATCAGATGACCTGTTAACTTAAAAAAAGGAAAAAAAAAAAAAAAAGAAAACAAACACAAACAAAACAAAAAACTCCTTCCAGATAAAAGAAGAACTTTAAATTTCCTTTGGTATGAAAGTCAGACAAAAAGAAAAGAAGGAAAATATATGTATATAACATTTATCTCATCCTAAAACAGGGTATTTTTCATCTGATTTTTAGAAAGAGGCTGTCACACTTGTTCTTGCTGCTTGTCCCATCCAGCTGCCATTTTGGGTCACAACAATGAGGCCAGTGTAGAAATGGAATAAAGAAACGGGGTGCATTTGGATTTGGACAATAAACTCATTCATGGCTTTTTCAGACTGGAAGATCCTGAGACTTTAGCAACATAGTAATTGCTAAGTAAGAAGAAGGCAAATGGATTCTGATAAAGGCCAATACCAGTGATTTCAAAGAAAGGGAAATACTGCAGGGCGCTTAAGAGCGAAAGGCGGCTCCTCCGCGGTTCAGGGAGGGCCTGTCCGCCCATCCTCATCAAAAACAAGCAAAATCACTATTTCCTCGTGAAACTCGAGGTCCTGAACGAAAGCTGTTTAAAATAGATGCATTCCAACAGAGGAAAGGGGGACGATTCTCCAAATTATCTCTGTCTTTTTAAATCTCTTCTGTGTCGTGTTTCTCAGGCCACTTTTATTTAAGAAAACTCAGATCCTGGGTTTGGTTCCAGAATTGACCTTGAGACTCTTTCTTTTCTGACCTCTGACCAGGCAGCTCCATTATAAGGGCAACAGCAAACTGGAACGGGAGAGGACCTGAGAGGATGAATCTACCTCTGCTTTCTGTTTTCAAAAGATTTCTGCTCCCCTTGATGATAAAGATCATAAACTGTCACCGGGAAAGCAGACTCAAACTATCTACAACTCCTTCCAATAATACCAACTTCAAGAGCGCTTTCTGAGGGTCTTTTCTTTTCTTCTCTCCCCCCCCCCCCCCCCCCCCGCCCCTTGCTTTTTGCTATTGTCGCTTGGACGCTTTCACAGGAAAAAAGCAGGTCAGTGTGCTGTTGGCAGGCGTTCCTCCCCCGTGCCTTTATCTGATTCCCTTGGTGATGGCAACTTTTCTCTCTGCTTCCCCTCTTCCCTCAGCAAAAGCAAGCGGGGACTTAAAGGGCTAATACGTCGGTGCATAACTCAGCCTCTACAGCTCTTCCCCCGCCTGGCACAAAGCTTGTTCAAGGTACACAGCTGACCTTAACATAAAAATAAATAAGTGAAAATAAATAAAAATTAAACGCTACCTCTGTGCTCAGATCGAGTCAGGGGTGGAAGTGTTATGACAACGTTACTCCGAGGGATGGCAGTTTCAGGTTCTGGGGCCTGACCCGTCCTATATCCCCCCTGCCTGTTCACCCTCTGCTCCACCAGCGCTATGCACATGGGTTTTTTAGTACCAGATGTTCCAACATCTCAAACTAACAATATCAACCACAATCACGCATCCTTTGCATTTGTATCTGTATTGTAAATTACGGGTCTTTTTCTTCCTTCTTTTTCTCCTCCCTTCTTCCCTCCTTTCCTTCTCCCTTGCTAAAGGACCAGAGACTAGGAGTCAGCAGCAGAAATGACGGCTGAAGATGTAATGCTTGTCTAGCAGTGCATTCTTATTTACATTGTCAAGGACCAAATGCAGAATATGGATTATGACAATTTGTGATTTCATATTTGTTTTTGGATTGAGACATCTGTTATACATTTATATACATATATATTACTGTGGACACGTATATTTTTATATACACATACAATATAGTCATTCCTCCTTTTTCTATTGTCTTTCTACTTATTATTTTGCATCAAGTCAGGTATTAAATCCAAATCAGAAATTTAACACTTAGAGGTACAAATTAAATAAAGAAATCACTAGTAGCTTCCTTTGTTAGATATTTAATGTTAGCTTATGTTTTCCAAGTCTGATTTCTGTTAAGGACAAGATGCTTTAATCTAGGTCCTGGAACAATGATGTGATTTGATTTGATTTGATGTTAGTTTTTCAAGATTTTATTTACTTATTTGAGAGAGAGGTTGAGAGAACCAGAGGGGAAAGGGACAGATGGAGAAGCAGACTCTCTGCAGAGCAGGGATCCCAATGCGGGACTTGATTCCTGGACCCTGGGATCATGACCTGAGCCAAAGGCAGACTCTTAACTGACTGAGCCACCCAGGCACCCGAGGAACGATGATTTAATACAGTTAAAATTTTAATGGATTTTACATTATTTTCCTCATTATAATACATTTCTAACAAATATGTCCTAGGCAGTTACATGTATATGTTTGGCATTATGCTGGGTTTTATAGTACATTCTTTCCTTTCCTTCAAATAGTTGCATTTTTAAATGATTTTTTTTAAAAATATTTATTTATTTATTTGAGAGGGCGAGTGCACAAGTTGGGGGGTGGTGTAGAAGGGCAGAGAGAGAGGGAGAGAAAATCCTCAAGCATATTCCCCACTGAGCACTGAGCTTGTCTCAGATCACAACCAGAGCAGAAATCAAGAGTCAGCCAATTAATTGACTGAGCCACCCAGGTGCCCCACAAACCGTTTGCATTTGTGAAATAGAGTGAACAGTTGTGATTTGTGCCTACCTAAGACCACAAAATCAATTCCATCTTTTGACAATATTCCCAGGTTTTCCTTCAGACCTTGTAGACTTGTCAAGAAAGGCCTGCATAATTATTATTCCTTCAGCCTCAGTGTAAGAATTTGTTCTTTTCTCTATGAAGTGAACAAACAAACAATAATAAAACTATTAGAATGTAATAGTTTTGGAACCATTGGTGGCCAGATTTTCTCTCTGGACAGAACCAGGCTCAGAAAGAAACAAGACCTGAGGAACTAAGAGATTTTAAAAAGGTCATTACTGACAAACTATTCTGAGGTTCTAGATCGACATATGCCTTTTAAGCCACAAATCTTAAAATTTCATTTACATGACCCGTTTTTCTTGCTTTGGCTAGTTCAGATTGGGTTTTTGTCATCTGATCACTAAGTAGGAAAATTAGACCACTACATACACTATTCTAAATCAGAATTTCTGCAAGTGTGGTGCATAGACCAACATCTCCTGGGAACCTCTTAGAAATGCGAAATTTCAGTTCCTGCTGCAGATCTAACAACACTATAAACTCCAGGAGAGGGACATAGCAAGTTGTGATGTCACAAGACCTACAGAGGATGCTAATGCCCTCAGGGGGTGGTCTCAACAAATGTTCTAACTTGCTTGTGTCTAGAATGTATGGTGAGAACAGATTCCTCTTCTCCATAGATGTTTCTGGTATGTTAAATAAATATCTAAAGTTGAAAGTTTGAGTAAGATCCACAAGAGGAATCAGGTTTGAGTAGCAGATGAAAGAAAGGAGAACCGTGGCAGAAGAAGGGGAATGTGGCTAATATATCAGCTTCTCCTGGACCTTTAAAAAAGTAAACTGGAATAGTTCATTCACAAAGGTGCCTCTTAAAAACCAGAGCTTACCTTTATCTTGGGCTGGAAATGTTTTACTCGTCTCATAAGTCAGAGAAACTGCTGACATTCAGAAAAGCTATGGTGAGCTAAGAAAGAGCCAGACCTGAGGAGATCTTGAAAGGTGAATAGAATCAATAGAAGTCAAGGGTTCAAATATTGGAAATGTAAAATATGTCAGTATAAGGCCATGCACGGAAAGCTAATATGAGGTAAGGCCAAGAGCTATATTGAACCCATGAAAAATGGCTTAAAAAAATAAAAAATTCTGTGTTTGGCAAGGTCTTTTGCCTTCTGCAAGCTGGTTTTTGCAGTCTGAAAGCACTTTCACCTTATGTGTGAACAACCACTTGAGTACTGACATCTGTTTCCATCTAGCCAGACAATCTCCTGGAACCACTGAGCTAATAATAACATGTGCAGAGATCCAAATGATGGTCAGATCTGCCAGGAATCACTATTTGTTTCAGGCTGCAACAATCTTTTCCACCCTAGAGAACAACTGCTCTATGTCCTGAGCACTCTGACATCTTTCCTGACCCCCAGCTTGTCTTCTTCTCTTAATACCCAATCAACATCTTCCTCAATAAGGTCATGGTAGAAATCAAAGCTCAAACATATATTCAAAAACACAATGATGGAAGAGCCATAAATCTTCTTAGAATTTAAAAGTGCTTGAGGCATGAAAGAGAAATAAATGATAAGGACATTCAGTATAATGCTAAATGAGATTATTAGCACATTTTAAAAAAGGTATAGAGACTCAGAACATATAAATATTTTCAACTGAATGCTATTTTGTTTTTGTTTGTTTTTTTGTTTGTTTGTTTGTTTGTTTTAAGTGCCAATGCAAAGTAGTTAAGAACTTGGGTTTTCTGTTAAGAGTCGGCTGACCTGAGACCAATTTCAGATTCTTATTTTCTGGTTATTTACCTCTCTAAACCTCAGTACCATTATCTGTAAGTCTATATAATGAGAATAACTGCCAAAAACTTTAATGAGCCAATGAGTTAACACAAATGAGCATTTTGTATCTGGCCCAACACTGATGAGAAATCAATATAGTAATAATAATAATAATAATAATAATAATAATAAAGTAGTCCTTTGTGCTGTTTTGCCCTTTAGACAAACTGCACACAATAAAAACCAAAAGGAATCAAAATTACAAAAAAAAGTATCTTTCCTTTTTTCATACAAATTACTGCATACTCAAAAATAGATACAAGAACAGGTTGAGAAAACTCTAAACAATCATTGAGAGCAGTTCTATACATTTTAGTGGCTGCTCAGGAAAGCAAAAGGACATTTTGTTAGTGTCAGGCAAAAATGAATTGTATCTTCTCTCTGTTGCCATAATAGCTGATTGAGGCCCATTACTATCTTATGATTCCTGTATTCTTTTTGAAATTTAGCACATGCTAATTGAACACCCACAGTCCCTGCACAGGCTCAAAACTAAGCCAATGACTGTCACAACTGTCTCCAGTGAAACCTGCAATAAGATCATTTGCCTGGTAAAAGAGATTAAGTATCAATTATTTTTCAGTATAAATTTTTCATTGCAGTGTCAAGTATTTCAAATGTGATTTCTGACTCCCCAAAGCACAATTTCAGGACACTTGAATATCTTATAATATAGCTTTTTTGAACTTCTCTTTCCTCTGCTCTATTGTACAGTCATCAAAGGTGAGGCCTGTTACTTATAGTCCCTGAATCTAGCTCAAAGTCTTATGCACAGTAGGTGCTCAATAAATACTTACTGTATTCCATTGAAATCTTTCTGTGGAAGCTATAAGGAGATACATATATTATTATCCTCAGTGCCTATGGACATGCTATGTTGCTATGTTGCCTTGCTTTTTGTTTTTTGTTTTTTGTTTTTTAACTGATTGCCCTACTAATAACCTATCCTTCTTTCTGTCATTGCATTGGAGTGTATCCACAGAAAAAATTTTATTGACAATAAACTAGGGTTCATTAGAACTCATTTTAAGTCTTGCTTCTATCTGGGTAGTCACCATCAAGTTACTTTCCTATGCCACATTTTCTCCGTCTATAATCTTAAAAGAATATCATTGACTCTTTTTAGAGAAAAAGGGCAGAGATTATATTTTAAAAAAAATACTATTTGAAGTAATTTTTTAAAAGAAAAAGTAGTGCAAAAAAGGGAAAAAAAACAGTGCTATTTAATTCATGATATTATTGTTTCACTTTTTAAAGGAAGAATCTAGTAATGAGCTATACTTTTACATCACACTTTTGAATGTATCTTGAGTGATGCAAAAGTATACAGGGAGGTCATCTGGCCTAAAATATCTACTCGCTCAAAACATCAATATTAACTAACTCCTTGCTTTGGCTCTGGAATACTTGCCATACTTAAGAGTCCTTCATAAAATTACAATTCCTGAACTAACAACACTGACCCAGAAACAGTTAATCCTTACATATTAGTAGGTTTGGGGTGATGTTCACTGAGGCAAGAAACCATCTGAGTTTCAATAATAAAGGCAAAAGCAGAAGACAAGAAAAATGATCCAAAAGAAAAGAAATGGACAATTGACTTTGGGGTAGAGAGTACCTAGGAATTATACCTGAGTAGATAACTGGAATAGGCCACCTGTTATGTCTTTTCCATCTCAAAGAAACATGTCTTTGCCATCTCAAATAAGCTTGCTTTATTTATTTATTTATTTGAGAGAGAGACAGAGAGAGTGCATGAGTCCGGGGAACAACAGAGAGAAAAGCAGGCTCCCACTGAGCAGGAACCCTGATATGTGGGCTCCATCCCTGGACCCTAAGTTCATGACCTGAGCAGAAGGGACATGCTTAACCCTCTGAGCCACCCAAGCACCCCTCATACATTTTTCCTTCTTTATCGCTGTACTTGCAAAATAAATTGTGTAAAAGATTTTTAACAGTAGGATTCTCATTATCACTGTTATTCTCACCAATGGGATGTAACAACTTAAGGTCTTTTTTTTTTTAAGATTTATTTATTTATTTGACAGAGAGAAAGAGAGAGATCACAGAGTAGGCCGAGTAGTAGCAGATCACATGTAGGCAGAGAGGCAGGCAAAGGAGGCTCCCTGCTGAGCAGAGAGTCTGATGCAGGGCTCATTCCCAGGACCCTGAGATCATAACCTGAGCTGAAGGCAGAAGCTTAACACACTGAGCCACCCAGGCGCCCCACCACTGAGCACCTTTTAATGCTACAATGTATCTTCCTATAGCATTATTTTTGCAAGAAACTCTTGAAAGTTGGAAAGAGTTTATTATCAACATTTTCTTATTTATTTATTATTTATCATTAACATTTTATTACTAACATGCTAAATGCTTGAGTATTCCCTGGTCACTCATAGCCCTCCTCAGAGCAAATACATATAAGAATAATTACATTGGATTGATTCTGGATAGAGCATTTACATGAAAAGGAACCAATATGCCATATGAACTGATATGCCATATGATCATTGGAAAAAAACACCTATATACTGCTAGTAGCAGGACAGTTTTTAAAAAACTTTATATATATATATATATATATAAGTAGAATTGCCAGATAAAATATAGGAAATAAATAAAAGATCAAACATTTTTTTTTTATTTAGCAAAGGATATAGAAAACTCAGTTCAATTTTAATTTCAGATAAACAACAAATAGTTTTTTAGTAAACTATACCTCATCCTAAGTATGAGTATTACTTGTACAAAATAGTGTTATTTATTGAAATTCCAGTTTAACTGGGTTTTGTTTTATTCTATTTCTTTGCTAAACCTGGCAACTCTACTACTAAGTCATTTAATCTTTATACAACCTAACAAAGTAATATTATCATTCACATTTTTAAAAGATTTTATTTATTTATTTGAGAGACAGAAAGAGTGATCACAGCAGGGGGCAAGGGTAGAGGGAGAAGCAGACTTCCAGCTGAGCTGGGAGCCTGATGCCTGGGTCAGTCCCAGGACCCTGGGATCATGACCTGAACCAAAGGCAGATGCTTCACCAACTGAGCCACACAGGTGCCCATATCATTCACATTTTTATAGATTCAGTGAGACAGAGAGTTTGAGCGTCTATTCCAAAGCTAGAGTTTGCGTGTGTCAAAGTCTTCCAAACCAAGCAGTTTGGCTCTGAAGCTGTTTTTAACTGCTATGCATACTGTCTCTTTAGAATAAAGAAATGCTGTTTTAAAGATGATAATAGATATTTCCAAAGGAAAAATTAGAATGACGTAAACAAAACCATATTCAATCCATGTTTCTCTTTAGCAGCATAGGAACACTTTTCTTTTAGTGGTGAGTTATGGTCTGGACCCCCTTAAAAGGAAAGAAAAATAATCAGGCAATGACATTCCTGTCCTCCAGGTCTCACAGTATAAAGGCAAAGCCCACAAATCCATTTAATCTGCAAGGCAGTTTTCAAAGTCTTGATCCAACAAATGCTGATTGCCAGCGAAGCACCACATAATATTAATTCTATATTAAATAATACTAAAGGGCAGCTAATTTCAACTCGAATTCTCCAGAACTTCCTTATGCTTTTACCTCTTATCCAGCGGTGTCCTGCCCTATCTTTATGACAATCTACAAAGCCCTTTGTCACTCTGACAAGTTGTGAACTCCTCATTCCTGCTTTCATTATGTTTCATCCTGACATCCCAAGTCTTGCTTTTCACAGTCTGGTGGGGTTTGTGTCTCTTTTCTAAACTGTCTTTATTCTGTCATTCCTTTTCTTGTCTTCTTCAGCCTTCTAATTTTTTTTATTTTTTTACTACAATCCATTTTCTACCAATTCATTTTCTCTTCTTCATTAACTTCTTTTATAATATTCAAGCATTGATTTGCCTGTAATTCTCACGTTTGTCTGTTTTCTGCCCTGCTTCTAAACCCTACCTTGAAAAAAGAGAATTAGACTATTCTCCTAAACTCACTATTTCTACCCCATTATCTCTCTAGAGCGGTTGGAATCTGAGGTTTGTCAGAATTCGAGAAATCAAGTACTTATTAAAATATTACTCATACTGCCTTCTACTTGCTTTCCTACTTGATTATTTAATTGTAATGCAGGCCTTATTACCAGCATAAAACTACTAGGAGTATATTTTTTCAAGTGCCAGGGACGGTATCAGTGTTTGGTGAACAGTTATTGGAAGAATCGATCATCACCACATTTAAATCTTTGCCCAGGCTGTTCAGAGCTGTATTGCTTTTCCATAGTCACTGGTATCTACATTTCCTGATTTCCTTTTGAATACAAAAAAAGAAACGAGAGTTAAGACTACACTTATTGTGGTGACCATTTTGTAATGTATATAAATGTCAAATCACTGACATAACTAATTGTAATTGAAACTAACATATCATTGTATGTGAAATATACTCCCAATTAAAAATTTTTTAAAAAGTGTATTTGAACAAGTTAGAGAAATTTGAATTGTATTCCTGTGTGTATTTGTACAATTTCTAGAAGGTTTTAGAAATCAGAGTCAAGGAAAAATCTGTGAGCTCAACTTTTGGGTCCTGCAATATCAAAACTGGTAGTTAACTGCAGATAGAATCACATGAATAAATTTTAAATAACCACTCAATAATTGATTTTACCCGGGCATTGAAAAGACAACAAGTATGGAAGGGTATTTTGTTTCGTTTTGTTTTGTTTTTAGGCAGACCCTTATTGTTTCTTTCCACGCCAAGACTAATAATCCCTCCACTAACTATGAAGATAACTATTCTTTGTTTAAACACTAAGGTGTTAACTTTCTATCAGTCTTCCAATGAATATAATAAGGTAGGTTTATTATTTACTTTAGCTTTTGCTTGTAGTTTCTTTCATGTAAAGGCACAAATACAAGAACAAATTGTTTTTGGCCCTTGTCACATTAATATGAATATAGGCATTTTACACAAAAATCTTCCGGTTCCAGTCACAATTGGGGGAAAAAGTAGTAACTCCCCATTATTTGTCATCATTACGGATTTATTTATTTTTACTTAAAAAAATATTTAGGGGCACCTGGGTGGCTCAGTGGGTTAAAGCCTCTGCACTGGGCTCAGGTCATGATCTCAGGGTACTCAGATCGAGCTCCACATCAGGCTCTCTGCTCAACAGGAAGCCTGCTTCCCTCCTCTCTCTGTCTACTTGCCATCTCTCTCTCTCTCTCTCTCTGTGTCAAATAAATAAATAAAATGTTTAAAAAAAAACTACTATATTTAGAGAATATCAATGGAAACTTCACAGTAGCATAGAAAAAGAGTATATATACATATATATATATTTAAAGATTTTATTCATTTATTTGACAGAGAGAAAGAGATCACAAGCAGGCAGAGAGGCAGACAGAAAGAGAGGGGGAAGCAGACTCCCTGCTGAGCAGAGAGCCAGATGCAGGGCTTGATCCCAGGACTGAGATCATGACCTGAGCTGAAGGCAGAGGCTTAACCCACTGAGACACCCAGGTGTCCTGGAAGAGAGTATATTTTTAAATGTATAATTAATGTAGATATAAGAGAAACAAAGATTTTTTAGGAAGCCTACCTCTACCAGTGGAAGAGTCGTTGATTACTACAAATCTTTATCGTCAGGAATATATTAGATTTGGGATAAAATTTAAGGCATCTGTACACCAGGAGTTAAATCAACTGAAATCAAGTTGCCATACATGAAGTAGTGGCTGAACTCCTGGGAGCCAGAAGACTCAGGGCTGTAGTTGTTATCTTAAAAACACAAGTATCAATAAGGCAAGGTTCTTTAACAATTTTCTGAATTCAAGGACTATTTCCCTTCTATTCACAACTACATATAAATATCTATTATTTGCTATCAAATAATACTTTAAATGAATTTCATTTTTTAGTGTGCGTAATTATTAGCCCCAGGTGTTTTTCTAAAGCACTAAGTATTTTAGATCCAGACAGAGTAGAATCTTTTAAATACTAGGATGAGGTACCTAAGTACAAGTGAGATACAGAGACTTGAAACTTCTCAACTCTGTTTCTGTGATTAGTCTAATAAAGTATTTGTACTTTCTAAATGGAGACAATGGTTCTGGGAAAGCTACTCCATTTTGAGTTAGCTAACGTACATCTTTCCAGAACGTATTATGCATTTTATGTGAAAGACGTGGTCCTGTGCTTAAGGCATTTGTTTTCTCATGGAGAAAGGGAAAAAAAAAAAAATAAAAAAGAAGAACACCTGGGTGGCTCAGTGGGTTAAGCCTCTGCCTTCAGCTCAGGTCATGATCTCAGAATCCTGGGATGGAGTCCCGCATCGGGCTCTCTGCCCAGCAGGGAGCCTGCTTCCCCCTCTCTCTCTGCCTGCCTCTCTGCCTACTTGTGATCTCTCTCTCCTTGTGAAATAGATAAATAAGGTCTTTAAAAAAATCCTTTTAAAAAGGACAACAGAAAACAAGGGAGAAAAGAGTGAAAGAATCCACGCTAGAGATTTTGGGATACTGAAACTTACATGTTTTAGATTCTTAACTGTAACACATACACGTATTTCTCTTTAGGATTCACCTTGAACAACCTCTGAGACAAGATCTTTATTCCATCCTTAGATATTCCTGGATAATAAAACTGACTTGGATTTAGGTATAGGAATCTGACTTTCACTATATTTGACTTTTACTGTAATTTTTCTATTTGCACTCCATTTACATTGCAAATGGATTCTGATCAACCTTTATCATTATTCAGCAACATATATTGTTTGGAAAAAATTCTCTACATAAAGGATCTTGGTAGTGAGAGATAAAATACTACAGTCATTTTTTTAACAGCTGGTGTTAGTGTGTAGCACTGAGAGCTTGCTGAATATAAACAAGAAAAATGATCTACTGTATAAACCACATACTGTTTATGTGGTTGTATATAGTGGTGACGACAAGCAGTAATTTCAAAGCTACTGCGTAAGATCTCAGGCAATTTACTGTGAAAAATAATGATATATTGCCTGAATACCATTTAAACCACTAGTGAATAAAAGGGAGTTATTGTGAAATTTTAAGATGAAATCTCGTAAGTATTGCCAGTCTAATAATAGCAATCTGATCATTTAGAATTATAATTATGTAAGAGGAAACCAAGGTCTTTGTAATCATAGTCCAGGAATATTGATTTTCTAGCAGAAAACATCAATATATAAGTGATGTAATAATGGTTTCAAGTATAGTTAATGTCTATGACTAAATAAGGTTGATTGATTAATAGTTATAGAATTTATTGAAGAAAGGTGTCAGAACAGAAGAGAATTTTTCTTCCCATCTGCCAACTAATTCTACCTCTGACCGCTGGATCATGATCTCTTCAAATGCTTACTTGGAATAGGTAACAACAGGTAACAATTTGTTGTTGTTGTTGTTAAACACAACAAATGGCTGTTGAATATCTCCATTTGCACTGTTCTCGGTGCTAAGGCTATGGCAGTGGGCAAGTCAATGTTTCTACACTCATCAGATAATAAAGAAGCAAAAATATCAGATGAAAGAGAATAACTATAGAGAGAAGTTTAAGCATGAGGGAGGGGGCATATACTTTACAGGCTGATCAGGAGATGATCCCTCTCAGGAAGTATCACTTAAGTTGATGCTCAATGAATGGGAGGGAGGTCACCGTGATACAGAGCATTCCAATCTAGACAATAATAAAACCAAAGTGCACGACACAGGAATTAATATGGTATGTGTGGGAACGAGAGAAAGACTGCCAGAGCACAGGGAAGGAAGGGGGAGAGGAACAAGAGAAAAACTTAGGAGAGGCAGTGAGGACTGGAGGATGATGTGAGGCCTCACAGCGATGTCAAGATGTTCACATACTGTTCTCTGTTCAGTGGGAAGCCACTGGTGGCTTTTAAGCAAAGAAACACCATAATCCGGTTTATGTCTAAAACAATGAATTTAGGTAAGCATTTCTACCAAGACATGTCAGAAAAAATAAGAGACGTGGGGGGAGAAGTTTATTATAGCTTTATTAGCTATAGATTTATTAGCTAGATGTAGTTATGGAATGTGGCTTTATCCCAAGAGAGTTATCCCCAAAATAATTAGCACACACTGAGGAGGGAGTACCAAGACGCCTTTCTGAAGCTACTCATTTCTGAGTGCAGAGAAAGGCACAACTATGTGTTTTATTATCACTTCACTATTTCCCCACAAACCTGAAACCTGTATGTCTGTTTTCCAAGGTGTTCCTGACATATTGAGCTCTTCTCATATAACATATTAACATAACTTGGCCAATATCTCCTTTTCCAATTGTATTACTACAGACTAAATAGCATTGATATGAATGTTTACAGCTTCATAAAATCGACTGTGTCATGTACAATGGAAGCTATGGTTGCCTGCATATTGTAATATTATTGCATTACAGGAAGGTAATTGATTTGCTTAAAATGTTGCAACAATAAACCATTTCTCAGAAAAGATTGCTGCTTAACCAAGAGCACACCAAAGTCAATATAGAAAGACAATTTAAAGAAATTAAATTTTGATCTGTTTTGCAAAGCAAGCTGGGCCTGTTACATGAGGATGAATTAGACAATGTAAATGATTCAGCATGGTCAAATCACAATGAACCATTTCTGTTCTGACATACCCAGGTTTGTAATTAAAATAAAATCTAAACAGAATAAAAAGTATTCAGTATAGAGATGTCAAAATCTTTTGTGGAACCATAGCACAAGTGCATGAGGTAGAGACATTATAGATCTTACACTGACATTCAGCTCTACTTAATTATCTTTCTTCTGTCGGAAACTGGAATTATAACTGCTGTTCCCTGACTGGAGTGTAACAGTCTAGAAAGTCATTGTTTGTGCTGCAGATTTTATCCATAGTCATTCACCCATAGAGTATATTGACTGATTGGAAAAACAATTGCTTATTGGACTAGCTTGGGAAGAATAAGTTCATAGTGCTTATAATGACTGTATTATTGCCTTTGTGATCATGTATCTCTACTAGTTGTATCATTGCAACCTGCATATCCATTGGTCTAAAGTGATGATCCTATCAATATCATTGGTTTCCCATTGAAATAAGAGCATCTATTCAGAAATCAGATAGAATTTGAACATTTCAAGAGCAGCCATGACTGGCACTAATTTCCCCCATGTGTATTTCGGACTCTATTCGTTCATTGTGAACTTAATAAACTGGACTATTCTTCAGCTCAATTAAGCCATCCTACTCATCAATGATATATGCCTAACCAAACATTTTTTAATCTAGGAAATAACAAGAATTAGCTATATGACTTGAAAAATACATTTTCATTACCATATCCAAGCAAGAAGATAGAAGAGTCACGTTAAGGATTCACTACAATTCATTTTCCCTTTTTCCCCCCAGCGTGAACAGTATTGGTCTTTTAAGTAATATCAGAGCATAGATAAAGCAGTATTATCTTCTGACACAAAGGATGAATGTTCACATGCAAAGATGAATATATTTCTTTACTCTCAATAGGGCACTGAATCATGCTTTCATATTAATGGATTTTCTCTAGAACAGCATGCTACCTAGAAGGGGCCCCTCATATCTAATGGCATAAATTTTCAGAATAGCTGTTTAGGATGAGAAGAGAAGGTAAAGGCCTACAGTCAAAACAACATCGTAAAGGTGTGGCATATACAAAAATCAGACACACAAACTTCACCTTATTAGGTGAGTGCCTGAGTCAACTAAGCTTCCTTTCCTCAGACAAACACAAGCACTTGACTCATCCATAGTCCTATGTCTAAGATGGCAAAGGTATACTAAGAAATAAAACAAGACTTCAAAGTTTGATAATCATCAGCTAGCCTTTTAATTTAAAACAAAACCTGTGAAAATTTCAATATTGGGATTATTTTCTTGGAAAATGTTGATTAACACTTTCATAATTCATTACTGTATCAAAGATAGAACACATCTCTTATAGAGAGAAGGAAAGCAAACAGCCTTCTTTATGCTTTTCCTCCTTATAATTATATATAATAATATTCCAACCATCTTTTCATGAAAACTAGAAGCTGAAAGGAAGCAATCTCTGTTTTGGCACACAGGTGCATTTATGTAAATACACATTTGTACATTTATTTGATAAGCCAATTATGGGTAAATGCTATTTACAAGTTTAATAAACAGAATGAAGTCAGTCCTGAAAATTATTTTTTCTTCTCACCTGAAATCCAAAATTTAAACCACAATATCAGAATCTCCTTCTAAAATGCGGTTACCATTAACTGCTATTATCACAAGTGGCTACTGCTACATGACTGTGTTAACCACTTGAAATCTCTTTTCTTCAGGATGAGGTCCATAGGGGGCATCATCCTGTTTCTCTTGGTTGTAATAGTTCAGAGTTTGAGGATTTGGGTGTCCAACTGCTTGCCTGCTTCTATCATCAATATTACTCTATAATTGTGAAAGACATTCTGATTTTCACTTACCATTTTCCAAGAAAATGGATCTGTTTTCTACCCAGGTTTATGTTGGGAGGTCATCAAATGCATGCACTTTTTTTTTCCCCTCAATTTGCACATTATATCTGAAGGTGATAGGATCAAGCAATATCGTAAAAAGTGGTTAGTAATTCTCTTGTGTGTGTGTGTGCATACTCACTCTCACTCTCTCTCTTACATGAGTGTGTTCTCTCTCTCACAGAAATAGATCACAACTTCATTAAATCCTAAACACAGACATGTGTTTCCAGCTGCTTTCTGAATCAGAAGATTAAAAGAGAATTATAGTGTAATCTTTCAAAGAACAGATGCCATATATATTCATACATATACATGCATACATATATATACATATATGTACATATATATTTATATATCTATATACACACACATATAGATACATAAATGAGATGAATGATGAAGTTGTCAGTGAGAGTTCAAATGAGGACTGAACACAAACCAGAAACTATGAAATGGACAATAAAATTGTGCTGATTGATGAGGGGCATTCACTACATTCAAAGTTATTTTAATGGTTATGTAAATCACTTGTAGGTTTCCATTTCTATTGCAAAATTGATATCAGCCCCTTGCACATTCAAATATCAAACATTGCAAAGGCTTTTGACAGTGCATTTCTACTTTTTTAAAAGATTGGTAAGTAAATAAGCCAATGGAAGAAGTATTTGGTGGTTCTTCAGGAGTACCTAAACCTTACTTATTACGAGCATATTAATTCCAAACTCCTTAGGCAATACAAATCATTGCTCCTGAGGTCTAAATACTCCGCTGTCTTCCCCAGCTCAACACACACAGAACAGATTTGTGTAATTTACACAGATCTGTGTAAATATAAAAGTTCTGGTCAAGGTCTCATTTGTACTTGCTGTCTACTTTGTACCAGAAATATATACTCTGAGATAGGGAGCTTTTTACTGGTGGCTGGCAGGTGCCCAGAGGCTGCAACTAAAAACAGAAGAGGAAATGCTGCACTGCATTTTAATTCCCTTCAGATTTCAAATAGGGCATTTTCTTTTTGTTCCTAAACCCAGCACCCTTCAGGACATGGGGCTGAAAAAGAAAATCTATGACCTCCTCACAGAGAGACTATACTTTCATTTTTTTTCCACTCCCTTTTTGTCTCCCGGTGGTTGGGTATATCTTTTTTGAACACCAAACACTTTCCTTTTAGTTTCTAAAATTGGTTTCTGGCATTAGGACTTCCCTTTTCAAGACTTGGTTGTTTCTAACTTTTATACAGCCATGAATTTGGTCTGGGCCTTTCTAGCACAGTTCTTTGCTTCCCAATCATTTTTGCTAGTTCATCTTCTAATAATTATCTGCTCTATTTTCTTGGGCATCCTACCCCTTAGTGTCTGCTGGTAATACTTTAAATATGCAGACTTGACCGAGCAGACCTCTCTGTGACCTGCAGTCCTTCCTCAACTAGGTCCATGTTTTCCAATAACCATCTCTGGAAGCAATCCATTTTCACAGTAGTTGTGGACTACTTCCCTTTCAACTCTTTATGCACATAAAATCTAGCTAAACTCACTCTCCATAAACTCTGCAGTACGGTATTGGTTTGTGGCTAAAATAAAAGCTTCCACAGAGGAAAATCATGGGGTGATACCTAGACTATTACTGTTTTATAAGTATGTTAGTACTCAGGGAGATAAGATTCCAGATTTTCCTTTGAGGTTTTTTATCCAAGAGAACTGCCACGTCTAGGCTTTCTGAAATCGAAATGGTAGTAAAGAAGACTTAAGTAAAGTGCACTAAGATGTAGGATTAAGGCTTTTTCAATTCTTTAGTGAAAAAGGAAGCAGGTTAATTGATACCAACATGAAGGAAGAATCTATCCTGTAAAATAGGCTGTTCTCCATAAAGAAGTTTGATACTTTTACACACACAGAAAACCAACTTTATATGCTTTATAGCAGCAATTTAATGGACTACCATCTTGTAACTCTTAATGATGCCCCAGGTTAATAAACCAACGGAGTCTATTTCATCACTTCAAAACCCACTTGGAAGAATTTTAAGAAACTCCCTTTAAAGAAAAAGGAAACCTGGACAGACCAATAACCAGAAAGGAAATTGCATAAGTTATAAAATATCTACCAACAAACAAAAGTCCAGGGCCAGATGGCTTCCTAAGGAAATTCTACCAAGCATTCAAAGAATTAATATCTATTCTTTTCAAGCTATTCCAAATAAATAAATAAATAAATAAATAGAAAAGAAATAGAAGGAAAACTTCCAGATTCACTCTATAAGGCCAGCATTACCCTGATACTAAAACTAGTCAAAGACAACACTAAAGAAGAGAACTACAAGCCAATATCACTAATGAATATGGATGCAAAATTTCTCAATAAAATGCTACCAAACCAAATCCAACAATACATTAAAAGAATCATTCACCATGATCAAGTGTGACTTATTCCTGGGTTGCATGGGTGGTTCAATATTTGCAAATCAATTTTATATATCACATTATGTGATGTGTGATAATATGATATATATATATATATACACATATAAATATTACTCAGCTGTATATAAAAGAGTAAAATCTTGCCATTTGCAGCTATATAGATGGAGCCAAAGTACATTATGCTAAACATAATAAGTCAGTCAGAGAAAGACAAATACCATATGATTTCTCTCATATGTGGAATTTAAGAGACAAAGAAAAATGAGTATAGGAAAAAAAAAAGAGAGAGAGGCAAAACAAGAAACAAACTCTTAACTATAGAGAACAAACTGATGGTTATCAGAGAGGATGGTTTAAATAGGTGACAAGGATTAAGAAGGGCACTTGTTGTGAGGAGCATAGGGTGTATCATTAAATAGCACACCTGCTATTTATTACTATTATTAGTAATATTACACTGTATATGTTAACTAACTGGAACTTAAATAAAAACTTTTTTTAAAAAGGAGAAAGAAGCTTATGGGGAGAAAAACCCTTTAGATGTGAAAAGTTTTGAGGAGTTCTTAAAAAGCACTTCTACATCTATCATCATTAATTATCAACATCAACAATTGCATAGCTTATAAATATACCTATTACTCATAGAAAATCTATTCACTTAGACTAATCAAGTTATAATCTCACAATAACACATATATAAATAGAACTCCCACTATAAATGCAAGATGGTTTAAAATCCAGTGTAATAATACTTCCTTATAAAAAAGTAAATGTTGCAGATTGAATATACCAACCTACATTTGACCTAAAAGCACAACATTTCAAAACTTTTGTGAAACCATTATCCCATGATATGGGAGTAATGTTTCATGAACAACAAGTTTAATTACTTGAAGTCATTGAAAACTTACGAACATTCATTGTAGTAACAGGAATATTGACCCATACTTCTCCACAGTTTGATCTAGTGGCTAAAGTTTTAAGATACATGAAATAACACTAAATTAAGTTAAAATTTCAGAAAGCATCAATGATAATTTTAATGAACAAATCTGAGAAAAAAAAAATTAAAAGTTTATGTACTTCAACCTTATTAGTGACTACCACACTTTTCTGAAATGAATCCTCTAATTTTTCTGTTGTTGGGAGCTTCAGCTTGTGGTTATTTAATGGGCCTGCTTCCTTCTAAAGAACATCACCAGCTTCCATAAAGGAATTACAAAAAAATTTTTGTGAATGCTTTACCAAAACTAATACTGAACCAATAATCATGGAAGAAGTAAAGACACAGTGACAATAAACAGTCATACAGCAGATTTAAAAACAATGGAAATTGCCAATAAAACATTGCTTGCTACAAGTCCATAGGAGGGACAAGTTTCATATCCAATCATGCTGATTAGAAGCTCCTCTGGAAGCTGAGAAGTTTATTTTGGGAAGCACATTGAACACTTGCAGACTTATTTGATCAACACTGTAACAAAATTAATTGCAATTTAAGAGATAAGTTGAAGGAAACATGACAGTATTTTTTTCCTCATGCCATTGAAGAAGGAAGAATGTGAGTAAATTATGAGCCTGACATTTAATTAGAATCAATGAAAATACATGACCAAAGTATCTGTGCCAGACACCAGGAAATTAAACTGTCAAGAGGACACACGTTTTGAAATAGGAAATCTTGTCACCAATTCTCCTCATATCCATGGTTCTGCTATAATTTATACAGGTATATCTCAGAGATAAAGTGGGTTCAGTTCCAGACCACCACAATAAAGCAAATATTGCAATAAAGTTAAATTAAATTTTTGGTTTTCTAGTGCAACATAAAAGTGATGTTTACACTGCACTGCAGTCTATTAAGTGTGCAACATCATTATGTCCAAAAACACAATGCACAGAGCTTAATTTAAAACTTTATTGTTAAAAAATATGAACCATCATCTGAACTTATTAGTCATAACATTTTAGTTGGTGGAGAGTCTTGACTCATTGGGTGCTGACTAATCAGGGGAATGGTTGTTAAATTTTTGGGTGGCTGTGGACATTTCTTAAAATAAGACAATGAAGTTTGCTGCATTAATTGAGTCTTTCTTTCACAATTTCTTGTAGCATGTGATGCTGGTTGACAGCATTTTATTCACAGTAGAACTTCTTTCAAAATTGGATTCAATCCTCTCAAACTCTCCTGGTGCTTTGTCAATTAAGTTTATGCAATATTCTAAATTATTTGTTATCATTTCAGCAATCTTCACAGCATCTTTATAAGGAGTAGATTCCATCCCCCCAAACCACTTTCTTTGCTCAAATCTTTATCCATATAAACTATTATGAGATCACAGAAATTCAGTCACATCTTAAGACTCCATTTATTTTTTTAAGATTTTATTTACTTATTTGACAGAGAGAGAGAGAGATCACAAGCAGGCAGAGAGGCAATAAGGGGGGTGGAGGGAAAGCAGGCTCCCTGCTGAGCAGAGAGCCCAATGCTGGGCTCCATCCCAGGACCCTGAGACCATGACCTGAGCTGAAGGCAGAGGCTTAACCCACTGAACCACCAGACGCCCTCTTCAGATTCCATTTCTAATTTAAGTTCTCTTGTTATTTCCACCATATTCACAGTTTCTTCCTCCACTGAAGTCTGAATGCTTCAAAGTCATCCAGGAGGATTAAAATCAACTTCTTCCAAACTCCTGTAATTGCTGATATTTTGAACTCTTCCCATGAGTCATAAATGTTCTGAATGACATCTAGAATGGTGAAGAATTTCAATGGATTTTTCTCAGATCCATCAGATAATTAGCATATATGGCTGTTATAGCCTTATGAAATATATTTCTTAAATAATAAGACCTGAAAGTCAAATTCCTCCTTGATCCATGGGCTACAGAATAGATGGTTCATTAGTAGGCATGAAAACAACCTTAATCTCATTGCATATCTCTGTTAGAGGTCTTGGGCGATCAGGTGCATTGTTGATGAGTAGTGATATTTTGAAAGGAAATGCCCTCTCCCCAAACAGTAGGTTTAAAATATCCCGTAAACCATACTGTAAACAAATGCGCTACTCAGGCTTTGTTGTTCCATTTATAGAGCACATGCAGAGTAGATTATTATAATTCTGAAGGGCTTTAGGATTTTGAGCACTAGCTTTAACTCAAAGTCACCAATTGCATTAACTCCTGACTAGAGAGTCATCCTGTCCCTTCTTTGAAGCCAAGCATTGACTTCTTTCTAGTGATGAAATTCCTAGATGGCATTTTCCACTACAAGTCCATTTTGTCTACATTGAAAATCTGTTGTTAAGTGTCACCACCACCATCAATGATCTTAACTAGATCTTCTAGATAACTCACTGTTGCTTCAACATAAGGTGTTGCTGCTTCACGTTGTACTTTCATGTTATGAAGGTATCTTCTTCATGAACCAACCTCTACTAGCTTCAAACTTTTCTTCTGCAGCTTCCTCACCTCCCTCAGCTTTTGAAGAATTGAAGCAAGTTAAGGTCTTGCTCTGGCTTAAGGGAATGTGTGTCTGGTTTGATTTTCTATCCAGACTGCTTAAAGATTCTCCAAATAATAAGCTTGTTTCACTTTCTTATAATCCTGTCTTAACTGAGTAACACTTTTCATTTCCTTCAAGAACATTTCCTGGGGTGCCTGGGTGGCTCAGTGGGTTAAGCCTCTGCCTTCGGCTCAGGTCATGATCTCAGGGTCCTGGGATTGAGCCCACGTCAGGCTCTCTGCTCAGCAGGGAGCCTGCTTCCCTTCCTTTCTCTCTCTCTGCCTGCCTGTCTGCTTATGATCTCTGTCTATCAAATGAATAAATAAAATCTTAAAAAAAAAAAATCATTTCCTTTTCATCCACAACATAGCTAAATAACACAGCCTAGCTTTCAGCTTTTGGCCTTCCATGTGCCTTCCTCACTAAGCTTAATCATTTTTAGCCTTGATTAAAGTGAGAGATGTGTGACTCTTCCTTCCACTTGAACACTTAGAGGCCATTATAGGATTATTAAGTAGCCTAATTTCAATATTGTTGTGAATAAGGGAATAGACAGGGAAAGAGATGTGCTAATGGCTTGTCTATGGAGCTGACACAAAACACACAATATTAATAAGTTTGTCGCCTTATGTAAGTGGGTTCATGGTGCCCCAAAATAATTACAATAGTACCATCAAAGATCATGTATCACAGGTTACCATAACAAATATAATAATGAAAAGATTTGGGGTTAAGTGGGTTAAGCCTCTGCCTTCAGCTCAAGTCATGATCTCAGGATCCTGGGATGGAGCCCTACATGGGGCTCTCTGCTTGGCAGGGAGCCTGCTTCCCCCTCTCTTTCTCTCTCTCTGCCTCTGCCTGCCTCTCTGCCTACTTGTAATCTCTCTCTCTATATTGAATAAATAAATAACATCTTTAAGAAAGACAAAAAGGAAAGATTTGAAATATTGAGAGAATTTGACATAGAGACACAAAATAACCAACCGTTGTTGGAAAAAATGGTGCCAGTAGACTTGTTTACTATAGGGTTGCCACAAACCTTCATTTTGGGGAAAAAGAATAAAAACTCCACTTTTCCACTTTGGAGCAGGAAATGACCGCTCCAAAAGTAAGAATCACAAACTGTTAGGTAAGAGTATATTCAGTCTTGTTTGAAATACTGCTTTATCACTGAGTTACAAAAAATTAACTTCTCTGAGTATACTATGGATTCATTTGGATGTAATCTGATATACCAATACGCTAGAAGTACATGAGAGTGGAATTTAATGAATGAAAAAATGTGAATCGAGAGACTACATATTAAAATTCTGTTTATCTTGCTCAATGGTTATAGGGATTTTAGATAAATAAAACATAGTCAGCAAGATGTAGCATCATTATTTATTTGTAGCAATGAATGTAATTGCTATTTTAATATTCAACAACATAAGAAAAGAAAATGGAAGAAGTAACTAGATTTCACTGGTTTTTGATCATCTTGATGAGGACAAATATGAACCAGGATTTTAAAAAGGAAAATGAGACTGTTTAATCATTGTTTTATAATACAGAGAACATTAGTAAAGGGAAATTAATTTGAATTTCAATTCTACATAAAACTGAGTAACTTCAGGTACATCACTTGATCCATTTGAATCTTAATTATAAAATATAAATATTTATTGTCATACTAATGTTTCTCACAGGCTTTCGGTGAATTTAAAATATGGTAGTATAGTCTCAAGTATTTTGAGAATCATCACATTATGTTAATGTATGATGGTATTACTGCCACTGTGATAAAGAATCAAAGTGAGAGAGAATAAGAGGTTTTCTGTCACAATGTGAAAGTGTTTTTGAACCTCATTTTCCTAGACTGGGGACAGTGTTTGTATAGACATAAGCCTGAATTCCCTCAACAGACATATTTTGTCAGACTGCATAACAAGCCCTTTGTGGAATTCCATCCATAACACTGTGGCTCATCAACACTAGGCACCCACTCCCCACTGCAAAACGCTCTCAAGTAAAAAATTTCTTAGAAAATTGTGTCCCATGTCCTGAAATCAGAGTATATCAGAGAACTCAGTATTCTTTTTACTTTTTTTGGTCATTCATTAAATTTCCATGGGTTGTGATGATTTGTAAATTTATTTTTATGTTTACTAGACACACATATTTGAGTATATGAGTTTCTATATATAGGATGAAAAGATTTTCTCGTGTGTCTGTACAAAGAATCCACGCAACCACCAACCACCATTTTCTCGCTGTTCTGAGCTTGATTTCTGCAGGCTCAAGTATCTCAGAGAATCCCAAAGATGTTCAGCGTCAAACAGCAGAAAAAGGGAAAAGACAAGATATAATAATTTGATATATCCATTTGTCTTCAATTATTATTGTTATGTGAGCTTTAGTTCAAAATTCCCTCCCTAGATTCTATTGTAAATGACAAGAATTTGGTAAAGTGCAAAGCTTTAACAGCTTTTTCCTGGAATCACCACTCAAAAGCTTTTTAGGTTTTTTTATTCCACCAAGTCATCACTCTAGCAACCTATTACAACTGAGTTATGGTCCTCAGATCATTTAGACTTTAGAAATATGTATTATTTCACTAAGTACAGGTGGGCAAGTGATGAATCCACATCTACTCACAATGTCTTTCATCCATTAGTCTCATGGATTAGAGAAAAAGACATACTGGAAGGAAATTTTCCGGGAAGCAGTTGTTTTGGAAATAAGACTATGGTATGAACATATGGCTATGTTCAATAAGCCACATGTTCCTAGCATTCAGAGTTACAGTATAAAAATAATGCCTTTAGAGGAGTTATAAGCCTGATTGAATTATGATCAAAACAGTAAAAATTATCAACATTATGTGATGCCAATATTTCTGAGTTGAACCACAAACTGTATTAATATCACAAATTAGGTGCACAGAGATACTGGTGACTCAGGATGTTCTCATAGATTCAGGTCAGGAGATAGTCCCACAGCAGATCTGGATGTGTTCCCATTATTTAGAGAAAGAGGCAACATAGTTACTACAATCTGCTTTCCCTCTGAGCATTTGAAAACAGGCGCATTTCCAAGCAATTGAAGACATGAATTACACAGTGTGCATGATCCACCTTTACTTTTACTACTTCTGTTTTTTTCAATCAAATCATATTAGTAATTTCTTTTTTCCCATCTTCTAATTCTCTTGTTATTTCTTACTTCCCTCCCAACCAAAGTCTAGAAATAATTTTATGCTTCTATTTTCTACTCTTTGGCTGTTTTTATTTTATCAGTCAAAACCTATAAAGAAAATTTGTTATTTCCATATTCATGTGTAGCTCCTAATTAAGATGATAGTTACAGAATTAGAACAGGGGATTGCAAGGGCAGATCGCAACTATTTCAGCCTACCATATATTCTTTAATGCAACTATTCAACCCCTGCTGTAACAGCATGAGAATAATCATAGACATTATGGAAATAAATAAGCATATCCCTGATTCAGTAAAACATTATTTATAACTAATGAGGCTTGAATTTAATAAAATTTCATGTCACGTGATCTTTTGAATTTTTTTTTCAGGCATACAAAAATATAAAAACTATGGGTCATGGAGCACCCCTGGGTGGCTCACTCAGTTAAGCATCATACTCTTGATTTCTACTGAAGTGGTGATCTCAGGGTCAAGGGATCCAGCCCCGCAACTGACTCCACGTCTGCCTCTCCACCTCTTACCCTGGTTGTGCGCTCTCTACCTCTTTCTAAAATAAATAAATCAACCTTAAATATCTATATATACTATGGGTCTTAACAAAAGTAAGCCACAGGCCAGATGTGGGCAGCAGACAACAGTTTGCTAAGTACAAGGTTAGGTAAACACAAAATTACAGATATTAAATGGGCCCTCCAGACAGAAAAGTATGTTATTATATTAAAAGTATCCCAGAAAAAAATGTTACAGATAGCCTCCAACTTAAGTTATACTGCTCAAGTAATATTTAAATCTTGTTTTTTGTTTAATGGATTGTCAACAATTTAGCACATGTATTATTTCATTTAATCTTTTCCTTCTATAGATGGAGAAATGGAGACACAGAAACATTAAGCAACTAATATCTACAACAAACCTAGGAGGGGAAAGAAATCAAAATCCTGTAGAAGTTTAACACATGCTGGGGATTATGCAGGTCATTTTTGTATAAGAATCACAAAAATAGTATATCTTCATGTTGACTAAAAGATACAAAATTGGTCTTTTTCAAATATTATCATTATTATCAGATATATTTATAACTGTATTGGTGTACACCTTCTAATGTAGGTTCTCTTAAAGAAAAATTTCAATGTGACTTTTGGCTAGCTTTAGCTTTTGAATTTTCAGAGTGTGACTTCAATGACAATTGACTTAGTAAAAGAAAAATGTTTAGTCACTTACACTAATAACTGGAGTCCTATAGAAAGCCAAAGACAGTTTCATTATTGAGGTGCTCTTGATTCTTTTTAGAGGGCAACTCTGTTGTAAAGCAGCACTTGACTTCTAATTTAATTCATCAGCAATTTGAAATTTCTAACTCGTATACCAAAGGATTTAATGTCTTTAAAATTTGAGACAAAAAATCATTAAATAATGTAATGTTATTATGATGAACTTGTGCTATTGTGAGATAATTAAAATATCGTTATTACCTGGACTCCTTGTACTTTTCCAAGATTTCCTAAGCTAAAAATCACCTGTGCTCATAGATTGTAAGTTACCAGTATTATTCTTCTGAAAGTAATATGAAAATGATTTCTCAGAGGTGGTAAATCATTCCCTATATTTTTAGTGCTCACATAGAGAATATTGAAGAGCACTATTGTTGTTGGTATAAAATAAAAATCTCTACAGGACATCTTGTGAAGCTATTCAAAAATATAACATTAAAAATATAGTCAAGAGATCACTTTTAATTTCCAAAAGGCAATCATTCAAACTCTTCCCTCAACATAAGGAGCTTTTTTTTTTTTTTTTTTTTTTAAAATTTTTTTTTTTTTTTTTGACAGAGAGAAATCACAAGTAGGCAGAGAGGCAGGCAGAGAGAGAGGAGGAAGCAGGCTCCCTGCTGAGCAGAGAGCCCGATGCGGGACTCGATCCCAGGACCCTGAGATCATGACCTGAGCCAAAGGCAGTGGCTTAACCACTGAGCCACCCAGGCGCCCCATAAGGAGCTTTTTGACTATAAAATGTAATACACAAGTTTTCCTAGTCTTTACATACCAAAAGGAAGTGGGTTGGTTACAGAAAAAAAGTATTACAATCCAGATAATATCTATTCCTTCTACAAAATTACTATTAGATCATTGATATTTTGTTGTATTTAAATAAAAGCATAATTGAGAAAGTAGATCTCACAATCTAGACACCCATCTTCTATTGAGATGAGATGGATATGCCAACAGATTTATGTTTCAATTTTAGCATGCCTTGAAGGAAGACAGAGGACTCATTTTGCTTGTGGCCTTTAGGTAAAATAACATTTGAGCTATGTCCTAAAAACAGTAATTTAGAAAGACCTGTTTAACCTAAAATTTTCATGTTTATAGTAGCTATCACCATATCCTATGTCCAGCAGATTCTTAAAATGTTTGTTGTTGGTGAAAATAACCATGTCAAATTTCATCTCATTTGTCCCCTTTTGTTATAAACATTCACACATTCAGATTGAGCACAGTCCTGATAGTTCAATTTCAATTCTCAGTCTTGGATATTCAATAATACACATGTGGCTAGTGTTAGAATTCAAACAAGATCTACTTGTTCTTCCTTGTAATCTATAATGTGGAGTTATCTTGGAGTATATTGTGGCTAAAATAAATGTATACTCTATTACTTAAAAAAATAGATGAAAAGTATATATATATATATGATATATGACTTGGAAATAGTCAAAGGTAATAGTCAAAGGCATTTTATATAAAATAAATATAATAATAATACTCATCATTTAAAACTGTTCTCAAGGTTAAATGCAATAATTAAATTAAAATTTTGGTGGACTTTCACACATAATAGGCACTCTGAGGTTTTTAGTGTCAACTTTTTCATCCATTTATAATTTCATATTTAGAAGGAATGTTAAAGACATCTTACATTCAAACTTTATTTTTAACATAAGATTTTGTGGCTAAAAATATCTTACTTTCCCTCTCTTCATGCAATCTTTAAGCAAATGAGTACCCTAACTTTCTGAAATACTGTATTTATCTACAGTAATAGCTTTTTACCATACTTCTGATATAGGAGGTTGATATGCTTCTTTTTTTTTTAAACTGACCTTTTTTCCTAAATAAGAAGACATTATAAAAAATTAGACCCTCCCACACTGCACTATAATTTGAAGTATAATATTGCTAATCATACAAAGGTCTAGCATTAAAATAGAATTAGAAGTGAATTTAGAGGAGGTAGAACATCTTCAACCTCTATTCTCTTTTTTTCATTTCAAAGCAGGAGGGTGTGGAATGACCCTCCCCACCTCCCTTTCTCTTAATTCTAATAGAATTAAAATAGCTCTGGGGCGCCTGGGTGGCTCAGTGGGTTAAGCCACTGCCTTTGGCTCAGGTCATGATCCCAGAGTCCTGGGATGGAGCCCTGCATCGGGCTCTCTGCTCAGCGGGGAGCCTGCTTCCTCCTCTCTCTCTGCCTGCCTCTCCGCCTACTTGTGATCTCTCTCTGTCAAATAAATAAATTCTTTAAAAAAAAAAATAGCTCTGTTAAACCAGCCTCCTTCCTCGTGCCTATTTGCAGCCCTGCTGAAAACAAGCACTTAACATGGAAAAGGTAAAAAAAAATCCCAGATTACCTAGATTTTATTCAGGTAAAAAAGAATGAGGTAGTTCTTTATATACTGATAAGACATATTTCTAAGCTATTTCATCAAGTGGAAAAAAACAAAACAAGGTTATAGAAAGATGTGTCATTCGTTAAAAATAAACATATTTATTACACCTATATACATTAACTATCTCTGTAAGGAAATGTAAGAAATTGGCAAGACTGTTCACATCCTGGGGAGGAATCTGGGTATTCTGGGAGAACCTGCACAAGTGTGACAATAGACGGGTCAAGGAGGCGTGTTATTGATGGCTTTGAAGAGACAGAAAAGAGACCACAGTGAAGGAATGTGAGCAGTTTCAAAAAACTGGAAAAGGCAAGAAAACACATTCTCTCTTTGGTCTCCTAGGAAGGAACATTTCCATGCTGACACATTGATTTTAGCCTAGTAAGACCTGTGTTGAACTTCTGACTTAGGGAGCAGTAAAATAGTATGTATGTGTTGTTTACTGCACTGAAGTTTTGGTAATTTGTAACCGCAGCAAGAGAAAACAGATCTAGCCAGACATCTCAGTGATGCTTCCCTTCACCTCTTCAGAGACCCACCATCCCAGGCCTCAAATATTGGTCAGTTCTACTCTGTGCTGACCCTGACACCATCAAGTCAGAATCTGATAAACTTCTGACTAATTACGATGACATGTTTTAAGATTTATTTATTTATTGGAGAGAGAGAGAGCGAGCGAGATGAGGCGAGTGAGAATCTGAAGCAGATGCCATGCTGAGTCCAGAGCTGGATATGACATGGAGCTTGAACTCACAACCCTGAGATCATGACCCTGAGATCATGACCCCGGGCAAAACCAAGAGTCAACACTCAACTAACTGCTGTGCCCAGGAGCCCCACTATTATCATTACATGTATGCCACTACCATCAAGTTTGTGGTCACCTTTAGGATCTCACTCCTAATGTAATCACTCATTAAGTTAACCTTCACCTCAACAGCCCTCTGCTGTAGAAGCCGTTATGAGCACCATTTCCTAGGGGAGAAAACTCATGCTGAGATAGATTGAATCATTTGTTCATCCTCACAAAGGCAGTAAGTGGGGGAAATGGCATTTAAACCCAAGCTGTCATACTTCTGGTCCTAACAGTGTCTCTCCTCAGAAGTATTCTGTCTCTTTTGTACTTGCTCTGGCTGTATATGGATTGTCTCTTCTCTTGTCTCTTATTATTTTATCATTCTATCAATGTTCCCTCTTCTAAGCACTTTTTGTCTGTTACTCTCATTCAGTGTCTTCCAACCAAATTAATTCAGTTACCCTAAATATATAATGAACACCTACTATGTGTGAGGGATTATATATCACTTGCTAGACATATAACCATGATAAATGCATAAAGATGCAGAACATCTGTCTCTTGAAAATTAGCACTGAGGTCAGAAGCACCAAATTTAATAGCCTCTTCCCAGGATCGCTCATTGATGCCCCAAGTTCCAACAGCCCTTATTTTTCCAATACTGCCCAAGTGGAACTCAGCAGTTTCAACTACTTTTGTTTAAATTTGAATTTCTAATACACTCTTGGGATAGTACCTTATGGTTGTCCTAAAGGGAACACGAACAAAATACATCCCAAACTGTGCTGTTTAGCTCTCACATTGATTCTTTACCTGGTATTTTCGATTAGTGGTATCATCTTCCAGCACAGACTAGGTTATTTTAGAGATATTTTAAATGCATTCCTCTCCACACATGCCATTGATTTTACCTCTGTAATGTCTTTCAGATCAATAGAATCCCAACATCTTCACTTCTTATGCTTTGGTTCCAGCTCTCAATTTCTACTTTTAAAATTTTACAGCAGTCTGCTAATTGTTCTCCCAATTTGCCTTAATCCATTCTTTCCACATTGCAAGTGAAGATAGCCTTTTAAAACTATAACCTAAACATGTCTTCTTCCAAAACAAAACTCTTTGATGATTGCCAATGCCCACATAATAATGCCCTAATTCTTTAGCCTGGCATTTAAGTTCCTTTATAAGCAGATTCAATACATTCTTCCAGCTCTTCCTCTTAATAGTCTCAATTTCATCAATCTGCTTCTGACTCTGATTACCAAAGACTATTCAGCATTTGTCAAGCACAGCACAATCTCAAGAGTCTATGCTTCCATTCATGTGTTTCATCTACCTAGTATGCCTCCTTTTCTCCCTCACCAACCCTGTACCTTTACCTCCATTCTCTTCTCAAAGGCTCTGTCTCTCTCTCTCTTTAAAATTGTCCCTGATTCCTCTGCTCTAATTAATTCTTCATTGATTCTTTACTTATTATAGTAACTATAGATCAGAGATAAGAGATGGTTCCTGGCTTCAAGGGATTTGTTTAGTAGAGATAGAAGTGAAAAATGATACCTTAATATACAATATATTTCCTAAAATCAGTATGTATTAGGCACTATGAGCACAAAAGTTGGGGACATAGGGAAGTTCCCAACCCTGGTGAGTATAGGAGTAAGAGAACCTTGAAGGAAGGATCAATGAAGCCTTAATAGAGAAGATCATATTTGCTTTCATGTCCTGAATATACATGAAAGAAAAAAAGTTTCAAAGTCACACAGAGGAGGACTGTATTTGAAATTAAGCTATGGTACATATTAGCTATGTAGTCTTAAGCAAATTATTTTACCATAAACTCAATTTTCTTATAAATGTGATGATAGTAATATGTGCCTTTTATGTCATTTTGAAATTTCAATGAGATGTTGCTTTGCAAGCATCTGGGTTAGTGCTCAAAGGTGTGAGTTTATCGTTAGTGCTATAGTCATCATTATCCTTATCATATTGTTACTAAAACTAAAGAATGGGAAGTAAACAGGTGGATAAAAAGGACTCTGTCCCAGGCAGCATGTGCAAAGGCACTTAGGCATAATGCTGAATTAGATGTGGATTAGATCAGGTCATGCTTTGGAACCATTTATCTTGCTTCTGAAATGCTTACTTGCTTGCTAGCTACCCAAAAGACATGCTGACCTTTGAGGTTTTTGTCTTTTGTTCATTGTTGGTGCACTGCTGAGATAACAAAATTCAGTGAAATCTCTCAGCTCAGTATTTCCAATAAAGATCTTTGACCTTGGATAGGATTTCTTTGGTACACGACCCCAGACTTGTTCTTGCTGATTGCTAATCCATATCACCATGCTGACTTAGCAAACCATTTTGTTTAGGTAACAGAAGGGTGAATTCATTACATAGGTACACGAATAAATACTGCTGGATGGTGGTGCACATGCTATCGATGAATAATATAAGGTATCCTCTATTTACAGGGCTGCCTGTGGCAGCAAAGAAATAACGTTTCAGATTGAATGTCCTAAAATCTTAGAAATTTCTGCCCGCTCTGAAGGGTTAAAAAAAAAGATACCATGTAATTAGAGAGATATATAGTCATCAACTATAGCAATAGGCCATGGTTTATTACAATGATTCATTCTCAAATCATGTACTTTGGAAAGATGTAACAGCACATATTCAACTGGAAAATGAGTTATGTAGCATCAGTTGCTTCATTTAGAAGAAATACAGTAGAATAGTTAAGAGTGCAAGCTTTGGAGTTAGACAACAAAACATCAAATCTTGATTATATTACTTGGTAGTTAAGATCTTGGGCACCAACTCTCAGTATCCACACCCCAAAATGAGGATGAAAATTATGTCAACTTCATGAGGATTTTATGAGGATAAAATGAGACACTACATATTAAGCCCTTAGAACAGAATCTGGCACAGAGTTAGCCCTCAGTATGCGCTGATTCTAATGATTGAGGCAAGGTGTACAGTAATAGAGTACTATCGCATTATCATTATACATATTTTTAAAGATTTTATTTATTTATTTGACAGAGAGATGACAAGTAGGCAGAGCAGCAGGCTGAGAGAGTGGAGGAAGCAGGCTCCCCGCCGAGCAGAGAGCCTGATGTGGAGGCTGGATTCCAGGACCCCGAGAGCATGACCTGAGCCCAAGGCAGAGGCTTAACGCACTGAGCCACCCAGGTGCCCCTATCTTTAGACATTTAACAGAAGGCAATAGTTAGAATTATGAAAACTTACTTTGGAGAAATCCGCAAGGAAATAATCTGTTTTAACCCCAAATGACTGATATATCAGATGTAAATTCTGAGGCTCTGGAAACCTGCATTTGTGTTTAGACTAAGTATTTCCCACCCCTTCATGCTAACAACTTTTTTTCCATCGCCTGCGTGTCTTTTCCTTGGTGTGGCTGTTCTAGTTAAGATTTTACAGTGTGGTTAAGGAACAACTTCCTCTAAACTCTAACCTTTCCTTTCTTATTACTTCTTTGCATTTTCTTTTCTTTCTTTCTTCTTCATTCTTTCTTTCTTTCTCTCTCTCTCTCTTTTTTTTTTTTTTTGTCGTCATTGTTGCTTTGTTTGTTTTATCTAACATTTCAGTGAGGAAGATGCAGAAGAAAAGATATCTGGCATCACTCACCTCCTACTGGAGGTTGGGCTGTTTCTGGGGAGTGGGGATTTAATAACTGCAATGCCTTTGGTTGTTTTCAACTCAAGCAGCACTCTTTTTTTTTCCCCCCCTAACAAAAGAGTTAAAAAAAAAAAAATAGAAGTGAATTGAACATTTGCTTTATTTATGAATTAACGCAGAAGTTTAGTTTTCCTTATTTAATTTATGGACATTCCTTTTCACTAGAGTTGGAGATATATATTTTCTTTCTTTCTCCCTTTAGTTACATCTTCAACATTAGCGAAATCTTTGTTAGTTTTATCTTTTTCTATGTAATTTGACTCCCTTGTTTTCCTTTAATCTTATAAAGAGTCTCAGCAGCTATGGTTTCAGACTTCAAAGCAAGGGAAGTTCCCTCATTTCTTTAAGCAAAAACAACCTTCTTTCACATCTTATGTAAACTACCTTTAAATGTACAAATTTGAGTTCAAACTGGCATAAGACAATCCTTCTGCATATATTTCGTCATTGATTACTGTATATGTGTTTTGTTTGGCTTTAATTGCATCTTCTCATTCAACAGTGTCAAACTCTTACCTAAACTTATTCTGAATGGTGAGATTACAGCAATTTTTTTTAAGATTTTATTTATTTATTTGACAGAGAGAGAGATCACAAGTAGACAGAGAGGCAGACAAAGAGACAAGGGAAAGCAGACTCCCTGCTGAGCAGAGAATGCTGGGCTTCATCCCAGAACCCTGAGACCATGACCTGAGCCAAAGGCAGAGAGGTTTAACCCACTGAGCCACCCAGGTGCCCCTATAAGCAGTTTCAATTTATTAGTTTTGTTTTATAATTTTTTCAGTAACTATATATTACTTTTGTAACAAGAAAATCACAAAGAAAGTGAATTTTTAAAAAAATCTTTACTTTTTCACTTTCCTGAAAGTTTTGGAAGTGAATCTTCCTCATTCCACCTACTAGAATACATTTTTTTGTAACAACATTTTAATCCCTTTCATTTTATAATATTTAAAAACATTGTCATTTGTAAACAATTTTAGCTCCTCCACTAGGATAAGTGTCAGATGCAAATTCATTTTAGAATTTCTCACAATATCTTAAAGAGTGCTTCTCGCAAAATATGGTAAGATAGAGAAGAGTGAATCTAGAATTAAAATTAATGGCTCTGTATTATTAAAAGCCTTCATTATGGGTATATTTCAGCCCTTCTTTCAACCTCCCCACCTCGCTACCTAGTTTTCTACTTTTTAAATTAGACATCTCACTATTTCCTTTCTTTTCTTCTAGAGTGCCTTCCAATCTTTTCCCCAAGCCTCTTGATGCTTAATGCCTGTGCGCGCGCGCGCTCACACACACACACACACACTCAATTTAAACCAACTGTTTATATCACTAAAATAAGAGTGTGTAATCTATCTCTTCTAATAACTATTCTCTATATTACATCCATCCCTTCAAATTCCAGAAACAAGTCCTGACCCATATTTCCCACTTACAGTGCTTTAAAGGTATGATCTATTGCATGACATACTTTATTAATTCACCCTTTGGAACAGAATTTTCCTGGGAGAAAGTGTTATTCATCAACACATAATCTAAGTAGATACAATAGAAATATAATTCCGATTAATCTAAAACACACATATTGAATAACTAAATGTTACCTAGAAACATACTGCAAAATATTTTTATATTATTTTAAAGCTTTTGTGCTGAGAGAGAGAAAAAAAAATTGTGGTTTGCAACCTTAGCAATTATATGCAAATTTTATATAAATATTACATAGCTTTTGCTGATAAGGGTGCACTTGGACACTGTAGCTAATAATTAACTGTGAAATTTAAAATAAAAATAAGTGTATAGGCAGACATATTGAGAGATATTTGTTTTCTCTTGTTTTTAAGCGTGGCTTCCAATTAGCTAAGGTTAATTCATGGTCAACAGATAGTTTTAAATTTCTTTACAAAGTTTCATCAAGTCTTCTACTTGTACAAACTGCCAGGAAGTGATACTGATATGTATTAATTTTAGTTTTTCATTAGCCATTGTAGAAAAGAATAAATACCATCCAAGTTTATACAAAAGTCTCAGTTAATTGAATTGATTTTTTTGACTTCATTAAGATTTTTTTTCTTAATAAAAAGCCTCCAATCACCAAAATACAAAGTTACTGCTTAAAAAATTTGGTCCAAATTAAGAAAATCAAAAGATGCCTGCACTGCTCTCCCTGGAATACATTCAAACCTCAACTGTACCACACTTGTAATTGGCTACAGCGCTTTCAAATGTGCAGAAGGGAGCCACTTAGCCTATGGCAAACCCTGAACTCCACTTTGACTCCTAAAGTTTACCTCTGTTAAAATGACCTAGGTGAAAAATGGCAATCCCATCAAAAGATACTGGTTATTTCATCTGAGGACTGATATATCCTAATATTCTCATTTAATGAAAATGACAAACACCCTATTATATTTCAGAACCAATTTATTGTTTAGGAATATATCTCAGGCTTTTAATCACAGATTTTAATCACTTATAAATAATTAACAAGTACTTAGAATTAAGAGGTCTCTGCCCTTAAAACATAGTTCATTTTTTGACTATTGGCACCAACTGGGTTTCCAATGTATTTTGTAATTACTGTGAATCTAATCACAACATGATATTTAATACAAAATTCTTCTTTTAAATATGAATATCAGTAATTCATTAGAACCTATTGTCAGGATAACTATATTCCTAGCATTTGTTTCTTGCTCTGAAATGCACTACTACTATTGCTATCAAGGAAACTAAGTGGGCTAGAGGACAAAGATTATTTTTTATTCCCCCAAACTGTACTTAAGTCCTATACGAGTGTTGTGAAATACCTCCAGTGGAAAATAAGAATACGTTCATCCTCAAGCACTCAACATTTTTGGAGCACAAAGATCCAATGTCTCAGCATCTCTGAATGATACAATAATGCATTCTCACATTGTAAGTATTGAAGTGGAAAAATTTGCTATGAATCTAAGATAGTCTTGATAACATGCTTAAAATAAATCATAAGGAGGCCTGGGGGGCTCACTCAGTTAAGCAGCTGCCTTTGGCTCAGGTCATGATCTCAGGGTCCTAGAATCGAGCCCCACATCAGGCTTTCTGATCAGCAGGGAGCCTGATTCCCCCTCCCTCTCTGCCCACCTCTCTGCCTACTTGTGATTTTTCTCTCTGTCAAATAAATAAATAAAATCTTAAAATACTTCATAGATCCCAAGCTTAATTTGAATTACAATCATAGTAGAAATGACCATTAAAAGAAGTAAAGATTAATCTACTTGGACTAACTACTAGCTACACAAAGTTCTCCAAATTTTCAAACATCTGGTTGTACAGCTCTGCTTTAATACTTCTAGTAATAAAAGACCCACAACCTTGTGATTTAGTGAACATATAATAATGATAATATGTGATTATTAATTGTATCACTTTAGAAATTCCCTTTGTATTAAACAAATGTTCTTAAGAAAATACATAATTAAGTAGCTCGAATAAAATTATGTGTTTTGGGATTATGGGGGAAAATGTGTTCTGAGATTCCTCATGTGTGTTTAACCAACAGAAGAAGTCTTTTGGATGGTAGAGAGGAGATGGCATTTGGGAAGGAAGAGAAGGTCCCTGTTTCTACGGCACCACAGAAAGAATACAAACATATTAGAAGAGATAAGAATACTTGGAGGATGAAGGGATTCAGAAATGATGTTACATAAAAAACATTGGGAGAAAATCAGTCAGGTAAACATGTACAAAAAGACAATGAGGACAGGTGGTAGGGGTTGGGGGCAGATGTGGTGATTTCCCTTGGAAATGGCAAGTTTACCTTGTCTATGCCAATCTAGCACCAGTAAATATGCTTTACAGGATGAGGACTGTTAGCTCAATATGGATTGATTTCCCGAGACCATGACTGTCTTCCCCTCTGCTGTGAAATGCTGCCTATAATTAACAATGTCCAAGATAAGGCAGGATAAGGGATGAAGAAGAGTGAGCAGTTCTAAAACCCAGTTCAATTTAAGAAATGCAATGTTGTTGTGTAATTGTTCAAGTTACCAAGCAAAGATTTGGTAACAAAATCTTGAGAGTATCTAAGCTCTTTGAGAAATTCGGTGTTAAGATATGAATACCAAGAGGAAGAGCTGTGGAGGAGGGACTAAAAGAATAAATCTCTAGGGTCTCTTTATTCGTTCTCTTTTAAGCAGACAAAAAGACTCAACCATGTGTGCATATTTGACAAATACTTCCAAGCTTTTTCTCAGTCAACAAGTAAAAATCCAGATAAACAGGAAAGTATAGTTGAGAAAACTTTCATGCTGCTATTTTAAAATTAGTCTACCATGTTCATTTTGAAATAGGTTGTTATCTTCTACCTTAAAAAGCTGTTCTTTTTAAATAACTTCTTTTGAGAAACTAGATAAGGTTTTATAAGCCAAGTTTCTGAGAGGAAAGTGGTCCTACTTTGATTAGGAAGTCTACAGATGTGAAACTTAGTTTATTTTTTAAAATATTTTATTTGTTTATTTGACAGAGAGAGTGACAGCGAGAGAGGGAACACAAGCAGGGGGAGTGGGAGAGGGAGAAACAGTCTTCCTGCGAAGCAGGGAGCCCAATGCAGGACTCGATGCAGGATCCCAGGATCCTGGGATCGTGATCTGAGCCCGAGGCAGACGCTTAATGACTGAGCCACGCAGGTGCCAGAAACTCAGCTTCATACAGGAGAATGAGTGGGCCTAAGGAGACCTTTAGATGCACAATATGAGTGGACACCATGATTTTGAATTGAGCCATGTCTTACTAATTGAATAAAGTAAAAATGGCAAGAGTGATATTCACACTGAGATACCCTGGTACGAAATCATACTGAGGGCATAGACAAATATTCTGCTTACACCACAGAAGAAGGCAGTCCAGAAGAGATGGGAAGCTGTGAAACCTAGAAGCTTGTCATGTAAAAGAGGAAAAATCCATCCTAAGGCCATCTGTGCTTCGAAGACACATAGACACGTCAAGGCTCACAAACCAAAACCAAGTTTATTCTCTTCCCTTTCAAAGACCCTTTTATCACATGATTCATCTTTGTTTCTCAAAATTCAACAAAGAACTCATTGTCACTTTAGTCAATTCATAGTTGCTGAGCATCTACTAAATGACAGTTAATATGCTAGGTAGTATGGATCGAATGACAAGAAGACACACCATCCATACATTTGTACTGTTTGTAGCCTAGTTCATGTTCTCAAAATCTCTTGCTTCTATTACTGAAAAACTTCTCTACAAAACCCATCTCCAGTATTGCAAGTGCTTTCTATTCCCGTCTATCTTCTACAAAGCAGAAAAAAAAAATAACTCTTTAAAACAACAAGGGCACCTGGGTGGCTTGGTGGGTTAAGCCTCTCTGCCTTCAGCTTGGGTCATGGTCTCAGGGTCCTGGGATCGAGCCCCACATCAGGCTCTCTGCTCAGTGGGGAGCCTGCTTCCCCCTCTTTCTCTGCCTGCCTCTCTGCCTACTTGTGATCTCTCTCTCTCTCTCTGTTAAATAAATAAATAAAATATTTAAGAAAAATTAAAAAAATAAAAATAAAACAACAGCAAAAACAACATCAAAAAAAGATCCTTACATCACTTCCCTACTTGAAATGGCTAGTGCTTTCTAAGGATAAAACTCCAACCTTCTATTGCAATCTTTATGATTCTTTATAATGTGGCTTCTTACCTAAACTTCTCTTCTTAAACTGCTTCCTAAAGCAATGCTAGAATCACAGAATTCCATATTACAATGAAAATATAACTTTTCCTTTCCTACTTGTAATTCCTTCATTGCCTTCTTTATCTGGTTAAATTCCCCTCACTCTTTTAGGCACTGCATAAGGGCCATATACCCTTTGAAATCTTCACCAATAGCCCAAGGGGAATCTATTACTATTCTCTCTGAGATTCCATGTAGAACAGTCAGAACTTCTTGCTTGGCTTCTGAGTACAATCTCAAGTAATTTTTCTTTTTGGTAGACTTTATCTCTGAAGCTGAGGTGACCATTCTAAAATACCTTTCATCTGGCTATATTACACATTTATTATACTGCCAAATAATTATTTACAGTTTTCCATCTTTACCACAGTCTATGGAACTACTTGAAAACAGGGTCAACATCCTATTTATTTGTATTCACAATGCCTAACACAGTGCCTAGCATACAGTAGGCACACAGCACGTTTATACTGCAAAGAAAAAAAGAAAGAAAGGAGGGAAGGGAGGAATTTATCTCTCTCATTGGAGCTCAAGACATATTTTATTCATCTTACTGTATGCCTTTCTCCAGTACCCAGCCACATCTGACATTTAGCAGGGTGTTTAATATTTGTTTTATGAAAGGACTCATGAACAAAACTGATTAAAATTAATTTATTCACAAGGGTTTCAAATACAGATATGGAAAATTATCTGATATATTTAGTGTGGTAAGAAAACTTCAGTTCCCATCTGTATAAAGAAATACATCAATGATATATATGTATTTGCATAGAATGCCTATGGAAAGAATATATAGTGATTTTCTTGAATAATGGGATGGAGAATTGGGATATAAGTTTTTTCAATTACTTTATACCATTTGTATGTGAAAAGAAATGTATACTTAGATTAAGACAAATGATATGGATAATAGCAGGAGCACTGCAAGGGAATTTCAAATTGGCTTAATTATGTATTTTAAATTTCTCTAAAAGATAATATTTTATCATAGTCTATAATCTTTCTAAGCACCAAACGTGTAAATAGTCTTATAAACACCTAATCAAATTTATTTTAGTTAAAAACAAACAAACAAAAAAAGAGACAACTGCTTTGAGTAAATACCCTTTTATTCGTCAACAATTAGCAGTCTAGAGTAGTGTTAATACAACATAGTCCACAGAACTGCAGCACCTCCTTTCTTGTTAGAAATGCCATTCTTCAGCCCCACCCAAAAAGACTGAATCGGAATCTTTAGGGGTAGGACCCAGGAATCTGTGTTGTATCAAGTCCATCAGGTGACTGCTCTGCATACTAAGTTCTGAGAAACACTGCTCTCAAGAGCTTTACTCTTGAGAACTTTACAACCTAACAGCACCATCTGTTGGTGATGTGATGGTCCCAGAACCAGGACACAACAGTCACGACGTCCCACGATGTCCCAAAGGGGAATATGCCCAGACATTCAGTATCTACGAGTTGTCATGTACCATGTTAAAGACTGAGAATAGACAGAGTGCCTGATGGAGAGATACCTACCTACACAGATGTACGCAAAGTTCTTTCTAAGAAAGCTTACAACTTATTGGAGGAAATGTGTGTAAACAAATAAAAGTCATTATAGTTTTCTTTTTTTCTTTTTTCAATAAATAAATATAAATATAATTCAATAATATAATTTAATAATTTAATTTAATAATGAATGAATGAATGAATGAATACCTTGCTGGTGGGGCACAGAAACTATTGCAATCATGTGAATCAGAGGAAGTCCATAAATGCTCCAAAATTTTTAGTTACTATGTGTGAAAGGAAACAAAAATAAAACAAATCTAAAAAAATCAAAGCCAATAGTTAGTGAGTACTTATTATGTACCAAGCACTCATTCTGGGACCCTGTCCCTGGGCCTAAAGATACAAGACAATCAGTCTGTGACAAAGGAGGATAGCAGGCACATCCCAGGCATTCAATAAATCTCTGGTTCAATAAATGAAGAAACAAGAAAATACCACCTATTTGGTTAAATTCTTCATAAAAGGGAAGGGTTTTTAAAATGTCATCCTGCTTAGAATTTCTACAATCGAAAGGATAAACTTGCTATTATATGAATTTTTTGTGTATTTTGAAAATGCCTTCATGTTTTATAAAATCTTGAATAACTGTTAAAATCTCTTATTAAAACCTCCTCCAGTACTTGATAGCAAGCAACATTTATGAGGTTCTTGCTGGATGTAGAACACTATATTTCATATATATTCCATATATATTGTATAGACTACAACAGTCTTTGAAAAGGCAGTTCAGGATTCCAAATTATACGCACTTCCAAAAACACTCTCTATACCAGGATACAAAAGTGAGTGAAAGTGTAAGTAAACCAGTTTTTAATTTCCTTATGTCTGCTAGGTTCTTTTGTTAAGTGAAATCATTCCATTTGCTGTTGGTTTGTGGTGACCACACACATTTTAGAATTTTATGATCTAATCCACGTCTTTATCTAAAATAATGTTTATCATAATAATCATTACTGGTGATGACTAATGTGCCGGCATAAACTCAATGTTTTCAGGATATCCATTAAAATTAATTCTTGTGGTTCACTTGGGGCTACCACAAATAAGTTTATGTGTCCGCTACCAGGATTACATTAGGTAAAAATAAAGACAATTAGCTGTATTTCCTTGTAAGAATGTGCAGGCATTGAAGCACAAATACTGAATTACCTGCCAGAAACTACCCAATATGAAGAGCAGAACAAATTCATAATAATGCCAGTTTGGTAAGTGTCTTTTGGTAAATTACTCATTTTCCAGGAAGAATTTAGAAATAGGGCATCCATAGTTAGTAAAATTTAATCACTGTAAATGTTCTGATTGTTAAGTTTGAAAGATAGGGTATCTCTCCAAAAGGGGTACATTCACTATCTTTAAGATACTGAATGCATCCCACAGAGATTTGATTACATCTTTACAAGATTCAGGTATTATCTGAATAATTTGATTGGGGTTATTTATTAACAGGTTTGTGCAAATATCTACTAGAAATTCCTCTAAGTAGATGGAAGTAGACCCTTATGCATTTGAGAAACCAATACTGCATTTCCAGGAAACCTTCAGATGTTAAGCAAATGAAGTTTGAAATCAGATAAAGGTGGGTTCAATTTTCAGTTCTGTTCTTATTTGGCTGTACATGGGGAGGTTCATTTCTATCCAAGGGTATCATAAGTATCCAATGAATGTTAGTAAGCACTGAACAGTATTTCCATTTTCCAGATGAGGAACCGAAGTCTGAGAAATTCAGTGATCTGTTCCAGGTCCATAGTAAGCAAGCAGAAGTACGAGCAAGTCTACAAAGCTATTCTAGCTGACTCCTACATGTATTTTGGCTCTTATTCCTACTCCCACCTCACTGTGCTGAAAGTCCAGATATAAAAAAGAGTGACAAACTGTTTAAAAATAAGGAGGAAAAATATTCAATATTCAAAGAAGGAATACAGCCACCACAGTTTAGGGGAAAAAATGGTGTAGGAAGCTATTCAGAATCTGTGTCTTCGTTCTTCCAAATTTCAGAAACTAGGCTACTTGATTTTCGTTTAGTATTATTTTTTTAGTTGCTGGTATTCTAAAAATGATGAAGATGGTGCATGCTCTTTGAAAATGTCCAAACAACCTAGAAATTTGTAAAACAATGAGAAAGTCTGCCCTCATTCTTTTCACTCGCCTCTGCTGCTTAAAGTGCACATCATTAGACTTTTTCCATTAACAGATGAGTCAGATCAATACTGTTCTGTAGCCACCATTTTCATCAATACCATTCCTTTATCTATTTTCTTCCATTCCTTCTTCCAGAGCATTGGGTATAAATAATATGCTTATTTCTCTGCAACTATACTACTCTTGGCTGATGTTACTCAATGACAAAAACAGAATTTAAGTAGCAAATACCTGTGATAAAATAGGAATATTCAGAGAACATTTCATACATTCATTAGTTTCTGTGCAGTAGAAAGTCCTTATTCTGTCTCCAACAAAATGCCTGAGCTGGCTAAAGAAACAAAATTTTAAAAATAAATAAATAAATAAAACAAAACTACAACAATAGCAAAAACAAAAGCAGAAGAGAGTACACAGAAAAGTAATTCTTGGGCTAAAAGTCCACATTTTATGGAGATAACACGTTGAAGAAAATAAATTAACATTTCAGTACTGCATGGATATTACTGGGAAAACCTTGAGTGCTGGAAATTTAAGATTTCTAAATAAACTATTTATGAACAATTGGAGAGAGGCACTATGTTTCCCAGTTTCCATGGCAGCTAGATGTGGCAAACTTTCTCATGAATGGACTATAACTAAATGGTGATGTATATAACTCCCACATCAGTTCATTAAAAGAAAGTCCGTGTCTTTCATGTCCTCCTCCATTCGCCCGTGGACTGAAATGCAGATATGGTGCACAGCTGATCTAGAAACCCTCAGAATGATGAGTCACAGAGAAAAAGGAACCTGGGATAACCTTACATGATAAACATCTCCTCCAAACAACCTGCCTACCTCTGGATTGTTGCATGAGAGAAACTTTTGTTCTGTTTGAACTATTCAAGCTTTCATTGACAGCAGTTTTGCCTATACCATAACTAGTATGCAAATAGGTACCTCCAAATGGAGAACTCCCATAACCAAAACCTACTGAGCTGTGGACAATAAGAAAATAATGATCTTAATTCAGCCATGGCCACGTACATGGCAATGCAGTTGCTTTTGACCAGAATGATGAAGTGGATTGGTTTCCTCTTAAGTGGTTTCCTCACTTAAGCTACTTAAGTGAGTCTCCAAAAATAGAGATAAAATTGGGCAAGAATTAAGAATCAACTTGCTTGCGAGCAGATGAAGAAAGGAATGCAGCTTCTCTAAAACAGTAATCTCTGCCCATGGCATGCAACCTAAATTAACCAGAAGTCTGGAAAAGTGAGGATTTGCAGGTTGGTAAGGGCAACTGAACTCAGAATTTAGGGCTTATTGCTCATCAGAACCTCACTTCCCTGACTCTATTGCTCTTTGGGATCCAAATGCTCCTTTTCTAATCAGTCTTCTGATACACACTTAGCGTTTAGAGTACTTTTAAAAGGGAGCAACAGACGTGAACTAGTAGATCTCCAAAGTTCAACAGAAATGAACCAGGAGAAGATACCCAACCTTAGGACTTCTCTAGAAACCTGAACTGGGGTGAAGCTATCTCAGGAAAGGTCACTTGACATATTTTCAACACCATTCAGGCCTTATCAGGAAAATGAGGCAGATGATTTTTTTTTTTTTCTCAGAAAACTAAAATAGGTCAATCACAAAGTGCCAAAATAATTCTTAATGGAAGTGCAGTTGACCCTTGAACAACAATGGGGGTTAGAGGCTTTGATCCCCATGAAGTTGAAAAGTTGCATAGAACTTTCAACTCCCTAAAAGCTTAACTACTAGAAGCCTATTGTCCACCATAAGCCAACCAATAAGGGTCCATTAACACATATTTTCTGTTCTATTCATTATATATTATATTCTTGTAATAAGAAAATCATAAGAGAAAATACATTCACAGTTCTGTATTATAAAAATACACATATACATGTCCCTGTACAATTCAAACCCATGTTGTTCAAGGGTGAACTGTACTTTCATCCTCTAAAATTAAATCACATTTAGTTCTCTCCTCTTCACATAAAATGGGGCTCTCTGTACCTCTTCTTCAATAACAAACTTAATAGTGAGTTTGTGAGCCAAGTCTTGGATAGCCCTGTACAAGTATATTAATGTGCAGTTTAAAATTGAATTGAATTTTCAAATCTTAGACACTGTTGTTATAACATGGTTACAACATCCAAAATTAAAGCACAGACAGAAGAGTAATGCAAGTAAAAAGTAACTCTTCTAAGGTCATTCTTAACATTAGACCAAGTTTATGCACTAATGGATACAGGCAATCTCTACTCAAGATCTTTAAGACCTAAGTAGGTCACAGCATAAAAAATCGGAAATCATCTTCAGCATAAGATTAAAATATCAAAAATCAATACACTGTTCAGTTCTTATATTTTTAATATTACTCTATGAATCAATTCAAGGTCATAGGATGAAATATTAAGAACTGATAAATAGAAAAAGAAAGATTGATAAATACAGCTAAGTCATTTTGTATTAAGCCTATAGACCTGAATAGTTTTTGTTCATAGGCTTGCTTCTAACTTTAGCCCTAAATTCTTAATGTTATCTATTATTGATCTTAAAAAACTTGAGAGAAAAAAGTGGTTACTATTTTTAGTCTAAAATTTTGTACTGTTTTGATATATTATTTTCATACATATTAATTAGGTATTACTATTTGAAATTTGGTCAAACTTTAAAAAGTGATTTTAAAATATTATCACTATTATGTTCTTTTCATTTCTCAAATGTAAAGGTTTTTCTTACTTCTTTCAAGATTGATGATTTTTTTTTCCCTAGGAAGTTGTTAAATGTCCACTCTCAGAGACAAACGTTAGTTCTATCAACAGTCTCTGACTGATTTCCATCAGCAGTACATCTGACAACATCCTTGTTATTTTAGCTTGTCGGTAAATAAGAATCCTGACCACATGCCTAATATCAGAATTGAGAAGACATATCTAAGCCAAATGAAAGTGATGCTGATAAAATGAGGTGTCACTATTTGTCAGGTTGAATTGTGCCTCTTGTTACCAGATCTGACTAGAAGTAGTATCACTTTGTCCTATTACGTATATTGTTATTTTTAAAATGTTACTTTTTATGGTGAGAAGTCAACATTAATTTGGATAATAGATACCGATTGTAATTTTAAAATGGACTGCGTTGGTATCATAAAGCAAATTTGTTCCAAATAAGAAATAGTACTATCACTGCCAGCACAATGCACTGAACACTGTAAGTGCATAATAATAAATTTCAATGACCACGAGGATAATAAAGTAGTTGGAACTTGAGGCACAACTGTTCTCAACTGCCTTCTAAGAACTTACAATAAACACATTAGAAAACCACATTTTCTACATACTTATGTAATATTGTATAATATTATCGTTTGTTTTATTGTTGTTGAATTTAGCACATTATAAATACATGGGAAATTCAAGGTGGAAACATGATGATTTAGTAAAACTCCCTTATTTCACAATGAAGAAAACAGATTCTAGAGAACACAAATGAATCTCCAAGGTCAAGCTTTGAACCATAACCCTAACTTTGGACTCAGCTTAAGTTTTCTTAGCTAAATGATGATCCTGTCTTAACTGCTTTGGGTCTCTGTGTTTCCTCTTTGACACCTGACACAAACAAAAAGGCAAAGGGATAGTTAAGAAAAATACTAGAAGGTGCAGTATCTAAACCATTCATGATATACTAAATTAGCTACCTAACTACTCCATCTACTTTCAGATATTTAATGTATCCAACATGATGGTGCTCTTATGTCAAAGGAACATTAACTTCATTCTACTTTCCCCAAGGCAGTCTGAACAGGGAATAAACAAAAGTGCACTTGAGAAGAGGGTGTGATACTTTTTAAAAGCAATCTTATCTCTGCATTAGTACTTAAATTGCTAAGCTGCTGGATTGCTTTTCCAATTTAGTAGGCTTGTGGGTTTTCTACAACACTCATGCAGAGTTCACATCCTGGAGACATTACATTTTATTCAACTTTTCCAAAGGGAATTTATATAATAATTCAACTGATCCATTCTATGGCTCACTTAGCTAGCCTAGATCAGTGGATTACAGGGAATTCAGGCCTCAACCCAGAGGAAAGTCTGTTTATGTTTCAGCACACTGATAATAGATCATTCCTTAGGGGAGGGAATAAAAGAGAAAGTTTTGCAGGTAATGCAAAAAACATGATTTGATAAATTGTGGAAGTTAAAGAAACTATACATTCTTTAAAAACTAAAGTATGTTTAGATTAAGAGATTTTGTAGAAAACTCATCAACTAGTTGCACATCAGAAGATTGACTAATAAGCAAAATCTGTGTAACTGAGTATGAGTTGGGAAATAGTGTCAGGGAATATAAGCTATACTTTATTCATAATCATTAACTCCTGAGTTATAAGAAACTCATTATAGTGTTTTTGGAATATGCAGATTCCTGCTTCTTTTTCTTCCCACTTACGATAAGTTTGGTCAACCAAGAGCTCCAGAAAAACGTATTTGTATTCGAACTGATTAATCAAACTATGAATTAACTGGTCTAGTTTGGGGGCTGTAAGCAGGGTAGAACATGGTCAATGAGTGTAAGCTTTATGAAATGTGGAAAATTATGTTTTTTTAAAAATTTTGCTAATACCATAAGCCACAGTAGACAATAAATGTTAAATACAATTCTTCTTGAAAGATATTATGCTCCTGAAATGAACACCATGTAATATACCATCTACTAATATTGAAATGGCATATACTAGAATTTAAACCAACTTCCATAAATCCCAAACATTTTCTCAAATACATTAGCATTTATAGAGAAAGGTCTGGGCCTATTATATCTCAATATGTTGGTTTATCTATGTTTAAAATTAATTTAAAAGTTTGTGTAGCAAACTAGAACAACTTGTGCCTCAGGGCAGGAAGGGAGCAAAGATGTGAATCTTGGGGATTTAAACATTTTGTCTCTGTGAATACCCCCATTTATTACCCTGCTGCCTTATCAAATTCACCTTTTTATAATGATCTGGCCATTTTCACTCCCAAGTACACACACATTAAATTATTTCAGAAAAATTAAATGTCTTTGTTTAAACATTTTGTAGTTTAGTCTGAGATTAAAACCACAGATTGTCAATTTTCTTCACCTTTCACAAATCTTCCTCTCTCCCTCTAACCTGTAATTAAAATGATAATGGCTGCATTTTATAGTACAATGACAATGTCCTAATATATTCTGAATGCATTTGTCTTACCTAGAAACTTAGACAAAAAGTATAAGTGAATTCTTGAAAATGTACTCACTATAAGTTTAAACTTTATAGTAACTTTTATTTTACCATTATTATTATTATTATTATTTCCAGAATAAATTGCCCCAAGAGATACCTATCTATGCTTAATTTATAAATTTACTTAATAAATGTTTGCTAGTGCCTTTCTGCTTTTCAACAAGGATTATATAGAGTATAAATGGAGATGCAAATGTAAATACAACAAAGCTCCCAATCTCCGGGAATTTATATTATAAGAGAAGAGATACACACAGGAATACTTTTAAAACTGGATCAATATGATCAGTTATATAAAAGAGGGGAAAAATAATGAATTGTGGAGGTTGACAAGTTAATTCAATCTAAATTGAGAGCTTTGAGGGAAGGATTTGTGAACACAGTGCCTCATGAACCACATCAGATACTGGACAGTATCTCTCTTTTGAAAAACCTAGAAAATATTCCAGTGATTTGGAGAAGGGTTTTGGAATTGATCCGAACAGGGATATCTTTTTCATCTCCAACAGTCGTCTGCTTTCATGAGTGACAAACTCAGCAAGGCTAAGGGACCTCGCTTTTCTCACCTTCTCAGTATGGCTCCAACTAACCATGTTAACCTCACTGTTAACTAACCATGTTAACCCCACTTCTCCACCTGCTGCTGCAAGTACGTGATTCGTTTTGCAAATGACCACTAAACCCAAGGCCTGATTTCGCACATTCGATGTCTGGCAATCTCTACATAGGTCCATATTATGGGCCAGGCAAAACAGACCTTAAACTCTAGACTGGATCTTTATGAGCACCTTAAAGAGCATTCTAGGCAGAGAAAACTGCACAACCTCTGGCCTCAAGTCATTAAGAAGCATTTAACAAGCTGTGGGTACTCTATGAGCAGATGAGTATCTCAGTTCCAATTACGCATTCTGGAACTGGGGAGATGACCAAAGGATGGGTTTGGGGTTACTGTGAGACAAATCTGGGCTAAAACTCCACTGATCGCCTGACCTCTATAAGCCAGAGTGGTGGCTTAGTGGGCCAGAGTGACATTTTGGAATTAGGGTCAGTTAAGAGCCAAGTGTCTACCAGTGCCAAGGTATTCTGATTATTTCCTTTTCCCTAATGCAGTCACTCTGATAAAAGACCATAGGTTCTTTTGGCAAAAGCTAGGAGAATGATTAACAGTATAATTTTTGATAGTATACTGGGGTCCTTCTTCAAGGGGACCTGACTTCTCCTTTGTTCAAGAGGTTTTGGGTCTATAAACTATGCTAGATGTATGAGAATAATAACAATTTAGGCCATAAGGCAAACGAACTTCAAATACCCTAGTACCTTGAATTCAAGGTGAAGAGAATAAGCTCCACTTGGTAGACAACCAGGGAAAGTTGCATATTTTTTTAGTAATGACATTTCATCATTAAGAATATGAGATTAGAGATTTTTTTCCTAAAAGTATCTATCCTGAAACAGTAGAGAAATAATGAATATAAAAAATAAGACCAATTAGGAATCTAAGGCCATCATAATACGAATCGATAAAGATAATGTCAGTAGAAATGGGGATTGGGTTTGAGGAAAGAATGTAAAAGACTTTAAAATATTGGCTGAACATAAATGAATTATGAGGTGGAGGAAGGTTAAAGAAAGTTTTAAATAAGCCTGGATAAGATGATTGTTAGAACTTTCCATAAAACAAGTGCGTACAATAGAGCAAACATAACAGAGTTGTTCAAACGTTTTGATATTAATTCATCTCTAAACAAGTGTAATTAAGCTAAGGTACTAGATATTCAGGTGGAGAATTCAACCTTCATTTAGAACTATTCATCTATATTTGGAGGAAGAAGTAAGCACTTAGGCTTCTAAAGTGATAACTCCCTACATAGCAGTAGGAATGAGTAAATTACCAAAAGAGAAAATGCAGAGAAAAAAATAGAAATTAGGCAAAACCCAGAGGGCATCTAAATTTAGGAAAGCAAGATGAAGTAAATGAACCCATGAAGGAAACAGAGAAATATTAATCAGGGTAACCAGAGGACAATGAATAAAGTACAGCAGACATATCAACAAGGAAAGAATAAAAGGCGGCAATTGATAGTTTAGAAATTGAGAGACTGAAGAAGTAACAAGTATGAGAGAAGGTAATAATCTATGTATCTTTTATGGAATAGGAGGGGAGGACCAAGATTTAAAGTTGAGTATATACAGTAAAAGGGTGATAAATAAAATGAAGTAGGAAATGTTTGCTGCCATTTGCAGAATTCAGAAAATAAAAGAAAAATTATATATCTAAATAGAAAACTGTGTGAAGACTGTATTGGCTATATGAGGGTCTGTATTGGCTATATGAAGGTCTATTGAGCATATTAATAATTTCTGAAGAACAATCTAATAAATAATGAAAACCTAAAATGCTGAATATAAAGGAGATGGTATGGAACATGTTTCCAAAGGCAATAATCGGAAAAACTTGGGATGCTGAATGTGGGTTTAGGGGCTGTATTTGGAAAACAAAACCAACGTCTCTTTCTCTGAACAAGAAAAAGAAAAAAAAGGAAAGAAGAGTCAAGATACAGAGTGATGTTCATTTGCAGAATAGCCAAGTTAAAGGATTTTATTTAGGATAGCCTTGGTTCCAAAGAAACAGCAAGTCAGGGCACTAGCTCAGAATAAATGACAGGAGATGAGGAGAGTTGGACTGGGGCATAAGTAGAGTAGAAATTGTTGGGATTTGAATCAAAGTGATGTGACTCCTCTGGTAGACAATTAAGCCTGTTTAATTATCATTTTATCTATGCTAATTCTCCTCTTAGGACTTTGTTGTTCTTTATATGTGTTAATGGGATATTCACAATACATTTTAAAGGAAGATGGACACCAGGACTGGAAGCTGCTACTACTGTGTGTCTGGAAAATGACGTGAGAGATGATATATGAGATACATGAGAGACAGAAGGGAAAGACACTTTCTTATCAAATGGTATTCTTGTAAGTTTCATCAAGCAGAGAGCACCATGAAAGCAGTTCACTCTAATAACTTATACTGTGGCAAAAGGTCAAAAAAAGAAGCATGAGTACATTTGAGTAAATAACTAAGAATAGTGCCTTATACTCTGTGATAATACATTTTTTAAAGTAAAATATACCAACAAGGATGTTATAGCAAGAGTAATGCAATCATGAATACTAATAAAAGAATTTGAAAGAATAAGATGAAGAAAACATTTTAAAATAACAATTCACTTACATTCACTAAAGTAATGGTTATGTTGTCTAGAAAAGAGTTTTTTGTACAGAGCAAAGCCGTTCATTCTTAAGCTACTTCAACTGGCTGTGTTGCCTAGGTCCATTATTAGAGCTACCTAAATAATTGTTATTTACTTCTGTAATTTAAGAATCCATTGAGGTCCAGAGTTTTAGCAAGAGTACACTTGTGCTGGGTACTGTGAGTTCAAGCAATAGAATAACAAGAATGAAAGAGGACATTTTTTATGTTTTCTGGCACAGCGTCTCTGGATTGCTTATAGCTACAGTATATTCACAGGGCTCAGCTTATTTACCCCACCCCAGGAGATACTATTCAGACTAAATTAGTATACATTTTTCCATTACATTTTTATTTTCTGTACTTTCCTCTAAAGCCTAAAGAACATGACATTTTAAGTGGAAAGGGGCAAAAAATGATCAATCATGGCTTTTAAGAGCTACAGAGGAAGAATCTGCAATACCTTTCTACTTTATATCCAACATAAGCAAAATATAGTAAGTAATGATGTGGATGCAATAAAGATTTTATTATCATTTTATTGGGATGAGCATCCTATCTTACTCATATTTCTACCTATATATAGTTCATTTATCCCAAACTTTCAGTAATAAAGTTAATGGCATTCCACACTTAACATCCCTGCACTATTTTACGCTTTATGCATATATGTAATGGCAAAATATAACAATCCAAGGGTAAACAGAACCCAAGATTATATTAAGTTACATAATGATAAATTAATAGGTACACAGTTTATTATATTTAATCAGTAAATCAAATCTTAATTCACTATTAACTCATCACATTTTTTTCCTTCTCTCCTTCCACAAATACCAGTTCTTTCAGATCAATGATAATTGAAAATATAACTAACTTTATTGAGCACCACATTTTTGTACTCTGCCTGGGACTGTATGCTTTTTTATTGTATCCAATTCTCCCAATATTTCCCAAGCCTTGAGTTGCTTTTATTACTTTACAGAGACGTTTTAACATGCATAAGGTCTGAAGAGTGACCTGACAGGAATTCAGGGTCAAGTCTTTCTGGCGATCCAAGTGGCCATTCCACTAGTAACATCATGGTCAGAAAAGGACATTTAAATATCTTAAAACTTAGTGTTTTGGGGGCACCTGGGTGGCACAGTGGGTTAAAGCCTCTGCCTTCAGCTCAGGTCATGATCCGAGGACCCGCCTGGCATAGGGCTTTCTGGTCAGCAGGGAGCCTGCTTCCTCTCCTCTCTGTGCCTGCTTCTCTGCCTACTTGTAATCTCTGCCTGTCAAATAAATAAATAAAATCTTAAAAAAAAAAAAAAAACCTTAGTGTCCTTTTTTAATCCGCTAAATCATATTACAAAAGAAAAAGAACTAGTAACAGTTTGCTGAATTCTGAAGAAAACACACACACACACAAAGGGAGAGGGCAAATTGGGAAATTGGAGCTCTGCCCAAATACACACTTATGTCAAAGAGAAGGGTAATTTAAAAAACAATGTAATTGACATTTAATGGGAAAGTTAAATGATGTAAAATTAGACATGACAAGAACTAGAACTAGTACCTTTGTACATAAAAACAGAATACAATCAAGGGATTATGTTAAGTAAAATAAGAAAAAGACAAATACTGTGTAAGCTCACTTAAGTGGTCGATTTAAAAACAAAAACAAAACCAAAAAACAAGCTCGCAGATACAGAGATCAGAATGAGAGCTAGAGGTGGGGGGGTGGTAGGTAGAAAAAAAGGAATGATTTTTAAAAACTTAAATAAATTCAATTTTTAAAAAATTTTAAATAAAAATAGAGTTTGCATAATTTAAATATGAAAGACTGAATAATGGGTAACTATCTATCTGCTATCAGTTTAACTGGCATGCAAATATATCCACTACTCTTTATCTGTATTTGTATTGAATTATTTGTAGTTTTCCAGTGTGATTATCTTCCCATTAAAAAATGACCCTCTTATAAATATAAATTCCCAAAACTTTCCGTGCTTTTGTTTTCTCATCTAGCAAACAGAAATGCCAAAATCCCATTCTTATATATCTTACTGATTAAACATAAATTTCTAGATATAAAAACATGTTGAAAGAAATGTACACAACATGGAGGTCATGGTATCATTAACAATTATGGTTCAGGAATAGTTGTCTTAATGTGCTTTAATCAACCTATCGCGTAATACTACAATTTTTAGATAAACAAGATGATGAAATACCCAAAGAATTTGAGAAAAAGTAAGTAATTTAAGTATAACTAAATAGTAAATCAATTTAGTTATTATAAATGAAATTTTTAAAGAGGAATATTTAATTGAATAAATCTCTGATCCTTTGACTATCCAAAATCATCACAGTCCTAAGTAAAGGCAATTTATAAGACCATTTTGCTATCTCTTTACACTTGATCTTAGCCAAAAGGCCGAGAAGCGATTGCTATCACTTTAGATTTATATATATAAGATATATATATTCTTTTCCATTTTGAAGAGAATATTATATGAGGGGCATTTTAATACTTGTTTGCAAAATTATTTAGGGAAGAAAACATTTGCCTAAAAATAACTACCTACTTTAAGAGCTAACATTTTTCTTTTCAAACAGTGAAAACAAAAAATACCAAAAAATTGCTATTTGAATATATATTTGCTATTGAATAATATATTTGCTATTGAATAATCTTCAAGATAGCTATTTACTATATTTCTGCTCTTATGGTTTCAATTCAATTTTTTAGGTTTCATAATGATTTCTTAAAGCACTCAAACTATAATCTGGATTAATTTTCAGATTTGAACAAATAAAATAAATATCCTTTAGGCAAGTCATAGCTTACTCTTCACTTTCACATGATAAATAATAGAAAAAGAAAATAAGTAATCACTACCGCATGTTATGAAAGACTATGTTTAGAGTCGGCTCCAAGAATATATCAGGTATGTGTCGAACCTGCATACGAATTCTTTCAGAGTCTGTCATTTTTACCTGGGAAACTGAGTCTTTAACCTACACTACTAAAAATTCACCTTGGTTAACATCTTTTAAGGATTAATTTTAGAAGGGCCAATGAGAAATCAGTTTCCTGTAACAGGCTTGGCTTGAATTTGTAATGGAAACTCTGAAGGTGGTGAAACTTTTTCTTGGCAGCCTCTCTCCTGTTGCAGCTTTAGCCAAAGTGAATGATAGGGGAACCGATGATGATTGTCCAAATCGGTGCCTGGTCTCAGCCTAGTTGTTGATTTCTCAAAACCCCACATATATTTATTCATAATCCAGGCATTCAACCAGCATTTTCTGAAAGTATACCAGTTATCTAGAACCAGGCAGGGTGTTACAGACACAGAGACAAATATTTAACACATTTCCTGCCTAAGGACCTTCCATTTTACTTCATGTGGAAACAAAAATGTTGTTAAATAAAGAGAGAAGCTTTAAGTGCAGGATAAAGTCAGAGTACTAAGTAAGCACTAACACCACAGGTACTTAGGAGTTTCAAAATAATTTTGCATACATTTCCTCATAAGGATTAAAAACATTTTTCAAAACAAAAGATCACAATACATATGACTGTTTTAAAAAGGAAGGTTAGATAGTATTGTAAGAAATTTAAGATACATCTGGTTTTACCTGAGGGAGAAATAAATTTCTACAATGTCTCAAAATGAGGAGTTTATACGTAGCTTATGTTAGGAGAGGGACTCCTTCCCTAATGAGGTCGATTTTGATCAGGGCTAAGAAAGATAAGAAAAGTGCATATTCAGAAAAGAAGAGAAAGGAATTCCAGTGGACAAAATAAGATGTAGATTATAAGCTTTATATTTGAAAAACAAAAGTCATTATCTTACAAAGCCTCAAAATATCCTAAAAATGTCAGGTAAGGATTATTTGGGTCTGTGAAGGGAGGGATTGATCACATACATAATTATAGAAAAGTAGGGCAAAATTTTAGCTTCTGTAATGCCCTAATTTTATTATTTGCTGTAACAATGTCCGATGTATTATATAATGGAAATCTATTTTAAGCAACATTAAAGTACTATGCCAGAACAAGTTGGACTCAGACTTCCTTTTGAATGTTGAAGATATTTAGACTGACTAATAATTCAAAGCATTTTTTTAAGTTGGCCGGCTAGGAAATGCCAAAGTAACAAGTGTTAACTAGTCTGGCCTGAACTTTATTTCATCTCATTTGATGCTATCAGTTTTTTTTCTTATTTTTCAATCATGGGCTACTTTGAAGGGTATGTGAGTTCAAGGCACACCCAGCAGTGTAATCGAAAGAAATTAAGAACACAGTTTTTCTAATTTAATGTTTTACATATGTCATTAGTGATGATATTTTAAAATATTTCAACTATATTTTAAAAAAGAAGAAGAAGAAGTTTTAGATAGTAGTTTGACCCTGAAACACATACTAACCCTCAATCATTTAAAAGAAGCTGTTTTGAAAACAAATTGAGGTCCTTTTGTTCTGGTACCATTAATGAGACACTATCCCCTACACACACAAACACATTCTCAAGTGTCTAATGTGATAAAACGAGCATTTGTACAGCTACTTAAATTAATTACACTTATATATAAATACTTTCAAAATATAGGCACTATATTTTACAGGACATACAACTTGCAGACTTATATTGTATCTAAATGGAAAGAGTCAGAAACAGTGAAATATAGTGAGTCATTGATTATCTAGGGAAAAGAATTAGAAAGCATCTTGCCTGGTGTTTTACAAACTATGATAATAAAGAATTTTTTTTTTAATTTTTTATTTTTGATAAACATATATTTTTATCCCCAGGGGTACAGGTCTGTGAATCACCAGGTTTACACACTTCACAGCACTCACCAAATCACATACCCTCCCCAATGTCCATAATCCCACCCCCTTCTCCCAAACCCCCTCCCCCCGGCAACCCTCAGTTTGTTTTGTGAGATTAAGAGTCACTTATGGTTTGTCTCCCTCCCAATCCCATCTTGTTTCATTTATTCTTCTTCTACCCACTTAAGCCTCCATGTTGTATCACCACTTCCTCATATCAGGGAGATCATATGATAGTTGTCTTTCTCTGCTTGACTTATTTCGCTAAGCATGATACGCTCTAGTTCCATCCACGTTGTTGCAAATGGCAGGATTTCATTTCTTACAAATCAAAACCACAATGAGATATCACCTCACACCAGTCAGAATGGCTAAAATCAACAAGTCAGATAATAAAGAATTTTTTAAATGTTTAATAGTCATATATTAATTTAAAGTGTATTATAAAATATAAATAATAATTAAATGCCATTATTTTAAAATAAATTGATTTATTTTTAAATATTTTATTTATTTGAGAGAGAGCAAGAAAAAGAGAATGAGTGGGGTGAAGGACAGAAGGAGAGAGAGAAGCAGACTCCCAGCTGAGTGTGGAGCCATCATGGGGCTTGATCCCTGGACCCTGAGATCATGACCTGAGCCGAAGTCGGATGTTCAACCAAATGAACTACACAGGTGCCTCTTAAAATAAATTGATTTAAACAAAAAATACTTAGGTATGCATTATACCAGTAGTACTATGTAAATACAGCAAAATAGAAATGTGATATGAAATAAATAAATTCAAGAAACATTTATTGCTCATATAAGGACTTTGAAACCCAAACAAATATTAAATCTGCTCATGTTAGAAGAGTAAGAGCTATTTGGTTCAAGTGAATGATTGGGGAAAACTTTCTCTAATACTGAAGAACCGAATCATTCACCTATTGTATTATTTATTCTAATTCAAGATGTAAGAGTTGGATGTTAAACTTAGGTATACGTGTCTTATTAAACTAAGTTATATGTGTCTTATTAAGGTCTTAATCATACTTGCAACTAGAATATTGGTCATTGGTGGCTATTGAAAATTTGGGCTTTTAAAATAGATTATTCTCAACTTTAAAAGTAGTAGCATACAGGTACCTGAGTGGCTCAGTTGGGTAAGCACCCGACTCTTGATTTCAGCTCAGGTCATGATCTCAGGGTCATGAGATCCCTCTCTCCCTCCCCCCATCACGCATGCACATGCTCTCTTTCTCTCTTTCAAAAACGAAAACAAATAAATAAACATAAAAGTAGTGCATACAGACTTCAGAGTATGAACAAAGAAAATTTCAGGTTTATCTCATATTCTCATATCTCATATATTCTTTTCAAATATTTGAATGAGAGCATTCAAGAAAGAATAAATAAGAGGACTTTTGTTTTGTTTTGCTTTTGCTTTTTATATATATGCCTAGAAGAATTATGGTGATAGGTGTGACCTATAACAGCAGAGCGAATATTCCATGAAACCACGAGCGATATTTGCACTGTTTACTCCTCTTCTTTAATTGTGCCTTTTTCCTAGAATATGATCAGTTTTTCATATGTATCTTATAAGTTAATAGGTTGGAAATGGAATCATTAGAAAATAATTATTTCAACAATTAGAACACTTTAATGTAGAATGAGCCGTCCTGAGGAGTAATGACTCCCATACTGGAGACTTCTCATCACTGGATGCAATGGAGGGAATCCAAGCACCTGAATGACATCCGTATAGATGCCCTCTCCTCTCCTCTCCCATGAGATTCTAGGATTCTTTTTCTATGAAAACCTTAGGCATGTTGAAGTACACTACCTCTTGCAAATCGTAAGGATATCACTTAATAACTTACTGAAGTTGTATATCCATAAATTAAATTGTAGTTTTGCAACTTCAAAGAATCAAGTGTTTCTAAAGCACGATTAACATAATTTCCTGGCAGCATACAGGTAGTCCTTTAGTAAACCTTCCTAAAGCATGATGTCATTGCCACACACATTTTATAGGTCGTACAACCAAGGCAGGAAAGAACTACAAACCTTCTTACACTCTAGCCTTACTCATAATGATTTCTAGGATCTCACAGTTTTTCCCTCATAGCCCAGATATTAAAAACAAAATTTCTATCCATACTACAGAGTATAGAAATAGAATTTCCTTAGTGTTAAGAGCATATATACAAGGCCACAGGAGTGTGGTGGAATTAGACCATCTATTCAAATGATTAGTTGAAAAAAGAAAACTAAAACATTAGTCACAAGTCACCATCTTTGCTAGAAGAAAATCTCTGAGAGCACAAAGAATGGCTAGATCAGAAATGACTATACGTTCCATTACCTCCTATATATGTATATACCCAAAGGCTTAGTCATTGCTACCTGATACTGAGTTCATAAATGAAATATTAGAAATGTTCCCAATTTATACATACTCAAAAGCTATGGTAGAAAAATGAAAAATTCCAAAACTAAAAATATTTCATTTTGGAACTCAAATTCATTTACTTCAATGCCCTATTGACTGATGTAATTTTAAGTCATAACAGGAAGAACAAAGCACACCTGCCTAAAGAAGTAATAAGTATGGAATATTTGGAAATGGAAGCCCTGGAGACAGGAAAGAACTTAGGTTAAGGTTTCTGTGTATGTGCAAAAGTACCCATAAGTAAAATGAACCAGTGTGTTGAAATGTTATTCTGTAATTCCCTGGGCAACATTTTGGGGAACTAAGTTTGCAAGCAATATGTTTGTGATACATGTTGGTATGAGTTTCCAAAAAGCCCAGATCAGACCCATGAGATTTTTTTTATGGTGTCATCCTGAAATAATGTATTATTAATTATGAGGCTATATTTTCCTTTAATCAGTGGCATTCTGTATATTAACTAGAATCACAACTATTTTGGACCTATTTATATAAAGGTCATTTTCCCCCCTTACACGGATGCCATTTTATTTACTTCTCCTATTCCTAAATATAGCTGTAAACAATCCCTGCACCAACTATCCCAGTACAAGCCGAACAGAGTCAGAGAATAATAACTCATTGAAATTGAGGCAGTTACAGTCACATTTTCTCTCCCCGAAGCTGGCAGTTTCATTCTCTAGAGACAGTTGCATTTATCACATTCACAACCATAGTAAAATGAAATCATCAACTAGAGGGACTCGGACTCACTCTTTTTCCTTGAGAAGAGCCAATGAACATTTCAAGTATTTAAGAAGAGGATCTTCAGACTCTTGTGTATTTGAGGTAAAGCAGAATGCCCAGAGAAGTTGATGGTCAGTGTCATGATATCCCAAGGTACATTCAGAGCTAAGGACATTATCAATCCTTAAAGACTGCATGACTATGTCATACATGAACTGATTAATTAAAACCTGGGGGTTGGGAGTGACTAGCTAGTAGACTAGTATAAAATAAATCTTCAGGAAAGATTTTAAATTTCAATTGTGGTCTCACTGAAGGTGTACTTCTTGCCTAGTTTTGGTTTTTATGCTTCTTTCCTTACCCAAAACAAAACTAAACTAATAGAGAACTTTTTTCAAAAAAAGTTAAAAATTTTTTAAAAACATTTTTCATCATTGTTTTAACACAGCTCTCAAGATGTTTTATTACATGTTTTGTTTTTGTTTATGTACACAATATCCTCATCATCTCTTCTGTATAAACATTAAATCAATTGACTTTTTTTATTAAGTAAATCATAGTTTGTAGAGATCATATATATACATATATATGTATATATATATGTATATGTATATACATATACATATATTTTTAATATTACTCCAATACTTAGAAATGTTAAAAAATTTTAAAAAATGTTACTTGAAGGCACTGCAAATATGTAGGTATATATATATGTATATAGGTATATAGATATATACATATATATATGTAGGTATATACCTACATATATATATGTATGTATGTATATGCCTATATGTGTATACAGTTTTTTTTAAATATTTTATTTATTTACTTGAGAGAGACACAGTGAGAGAGAGCATGAACGAGGAGAAGGTCATGGAGAGAAGCAGACTCCCCATGGAGCTGGGAGCCCGATGCGGGACTCGATCCTGGGACTCCAGGATCATGACCTGAGCCGAAGGCAGTCGTCCAACCAACTGAGCCACCCAGGCGTCCCGTGTATACAGTTTTTTAAAGGTGAAATAAAATATATCACATGGATATTCTTAGGAAAGACTTGACCGTATCTCCTCCAGTAGACAGAGAACACTGCAAACTATGACATTGGTGAATTACAAAAGTAACTTCCTGGGTGTAACAAAACCACAACTTCGCAAAGCACTATTGACCTATTTATAATAGAAACAAAAATACATGATCTCTACAAACTGTGATTTACTTAATATGCATTTCTATCTTTAAGGCAAAATTTTAGGGTATTCTAGCACAGACTGAAAAATAGCAGTATTTGAAAATTAATTTGATGTCTACAGATAATGGCCCAAATATGTCAGGATAAACGTAGGTTTTCTCAATCTAAGAGCTTTCCCATATTCTAGCTTTCCCTGGATAAGGCCCACAAATTCTTAGGCTCTTCGAAAGGCCATATAAAAATAAAAGGGAATACCAAGAGTAGTAAGAACACTACTTGAGCTTACATAATTCACTTCTTCTATTAAGGATTCTCTAAATATAAAGTCAATCTTAAACACAACATACTGCAAACTTCACTACCAAGAAAACACCACAGACTTTTGAAAGCAAGGCATTTGTTGTTTACACTAAAGTCACTGAAGTTTTACAGATAAAGAGAAAGAATTGCTCTCCAGATCTCAATGATGCTTATCAAAATGGGAGAAGGCAGTGATTACATATTGAAATGTGAAAAGATTAGCCTTTGGGCTCTCAGAGCGCAGATAAACTCATCAGGAAATACTGCTCACTGGTTATTGGAATGCTTCTGCTGAAATGCTAGCACACCCCCTGTAAAATATACCAGGTAGTCTAATGAGTGCATACATGTCACATGAAGAGGCTTGTGAACTGATAATGGCCATGGGATATGGGCTATTCAGTATCCCGCACAAGCACCATATGGCAAACAAGGCTTTTTATTTTCCGGGTTGATGCATTCTCTATGAACTTCAGACCTTTATGTTCTTTCTCCACTGAAACCTCTCAATTATCTCTCTAATATTATTCCCAATAACGGAAAAGATTTCTACTGATTAGGATAATCTCCAAACTCTAGCTCACCTACTTCCATGCAAAAAATATTTGAAAATAATTTTCCTTAATTCACCTTATGCTCCCCACATAGTTTTTCCTATCTCATTTCTTGTCCTATAGTTTTATTCTTCTGATACATGCAAATATTGATTATCTGATATTTTTCATATCAAAACATCTATCTGGGTGCATGGATGTCTGTTAGCTTTTAAAATAATGGCGAAGTAAAATATCTTCAAGGGGGAGAGAAAACACATAACTATATTTTCAAGTTCAATTATCAAATTCCTGGCAAACAGTTTAAAACAGCTTTCTCTAAAACATTAAATATTTCTTTAAAAATAATCCATTCACAAAAAAATTGGATCTGAAAAACAGTCTTCTTAACGCTAGATTATAGATAATTACAATGCTTCAAACCTCCAAGGAGTCTCGAGCCTTTAATTCATATGCTTGGCATATCATGTCTTTATAATGACATTCAGAGACACTAGGTTCAGCAGTTTTCCCTTTCCTTTATCATTCATTACATTCCAAACATTTGTGTCCTACAATCTATGTAGGGCGACTAGCTTTACAACTATTCTTAGCTCTGAAAAGCCAAATGTCCCTATTCTATGGCAATTCCTATTTTACTTTTTAAATATTTCATTTGTCGATTTGCTAGCTAAAATTTTACCGACAGGATAGCTCAAGATAAAGAAATAGTGTGGAAAATATGTACTGTAGTCATTTTTGTAAGTTTCTGATTCGGAATAACAATGTCAAATACATGAACTTCATTTATTCCTCAACCTTTCTTTCCCCAAAGAGAAACCTAAGAATTAAAATAGGTTCTGTGATGAAAGTTAAGATTCCTCATTAACTCATCTTAGGAATTATTCTCTTAGACTTTTTAAAATGGTCTTTATAAAGAGGTAAAATTGTATTCCTATCATCATCTATTTCAAGCCCCATGCCTCAGTGTATTGGCCAAACCTTTGAGGTTTAGGATAGGGTTTTTTTGTTTGTTTGTTAGTTTTGTTTTGTTCTAAGATTTTACTTATTTATTTGACAGACAGAGATCAGAAGTAGGCAGAGAAGCAGGCAGAGCGAGAGAGGAGGAAACAGGCTCCCCCGATGTGGGGCTTGATCCCAGGACCCTGGGATCATGACCTGAGCTGAAGGCAGAGGCTTTAACCCACTGAGCCACCCAGGCCCCCTGATGATAGGGTTTTTGCATTCAAGAAATTAATTTAAAGTATCCTGATGAGAAGCAAAGCTAATCTGACCCAAAGTATTACTATTGCTCTTTGTACTGTCATCGTGGGTAGGATTGTGAGGCCGCTATGGTGATATTGTGTTGCTGTGGTGCTAATGTGGGATTGTGACCATATTCTTTCTAGTATGAGTAGATAATGTGTAAAGATTGATAGTTGACATTAGCAAAGAGTTATGCTAGTTTCATGTGAGAGGAAATTATAGATAACTAATTCTCAACAACAAAATAAAACAGGTATATTAGTGAAATCTTCTCATCATAAACATAGTATTCAACGATTTTTTTTTCCCCTGCAAATTTTATCCTAGGAAAGTTCAAAGATGAAATATATGTGTTAAAGAATTATGGAAATAATTGGAGTAAAATACAATTGTTCAGCAAAATAATAATAAACTTAGCAAAAATTTAGTGAAGCATTTCAGAAAAATTAGTTTGAAGATTCTGACTAAAACCCATTCCTAAAATCTTGCTAGTAATATGTTAATAATAAATTAATAATTTTTACAAACTATAGTCAAGTGAACTTCTAATGTCAGACAGTTTGGAGAAAACACTTTTTTTTTTTTAAGATTTGTTTATTTATTTTAGAACAGGAAGAGAGATGGGAAGAAAATCTCAAGCAGACGCCCCACTGAGAGCCCCATATGGGGCTTGATCCCACAACACTGAGATCATGGCTTGAGCTGAAATCAAGAGCTGGACGCCTAACCGACTAAGCCACCCAGGTGCTCCAGGAGACCTATTTTAACTTAAAAGTGGTATGGAAGCCTGGAATAGGTAGTAAGCTGAATACAAGTTGGCTTAGGAAAAGATAAATGGCTGGTGAAATATCGACAAAAATGTACAGAGAGAGAAGTCGTAACTATAGATCCAGGCATTATGAAACAGGTGAATTAAATGGTACTTGGGAAACTACAAGAGGGTTTGCCCATGGCAAAATTAATGAAATGCCAATTTTCAAGTGGTGGAAGAAACAGGAAATAAAAAAATAACAGGAAACTGGGATGCCTAGTTGGCTCAGTTGGCTAAGTGGCTGTCTTAGGCTCAGGTCATGATCCCAGAGTCATAGGATTGAGTCCCACATCGGGCTCCTAGCTTGGCAAGAAGCCTGCTTCTCCCTCTGCCTCTGCCTGCCACTCTGCCTGTGTTAGCTCACTCTCTCTCTCTCAGACAAATAAATAAATAAAATCTTAAAAAAAAAAAAAAAAAAAAAGGAAACCTAAGAAGACCAGTATAAGAAAAATCAGTAGGCATTTTAAAAGATAATTGCAGGGGCACCTGGGTGGCCAGTGGGTTAAGCCGCTGCCTTCGGCTCAGGTCAGGATCCCAGCATCCTCGGATCGAGTCCCGCATCGGGCTCTCTGCTCAGCAGGGAGACTGCTTCCCTCTCTCTCTCTGCCTGCCTCTCTGTCTACTTGTGATCTCTGTCTGTCAAATAAGTAAATAAAATATTTAAAGAAATAAAATTAAAAAAATAAAAGATAAGAGCAATATAAAACTATTGTTATCAAGGTAGATAACTCTGATAAATCCTTACTAAAAGTATTGTTTTCATCTTTATAACAGGTAATTGTAAATGAATATTCATCAATGAAACAGTTTTCAAGTTAAATCTAAGAATATTGTAAAGTTAGGGTTATTGAATAGGTTAAGTCATTATAGAAAAATTTTGTGATAGGAAAGAACTGGAATGGAATAGCCAAGTCATTAGATAAAAATGAGATGATGGTGCCTTTCCTTAATGTTTCTCACAGAACAGAAAGAGACCATATTTGGTAAGAAGAGATCCATGTTAGGAAAGGACCAAAAATGATGACAGATGATACTAGGAAAGGAGATATAATCTATTTCTACTTTATTCACAAGGAAATATTTCAAAATTCAGAAGGGGAAAGTCTGTTGAGTATTTACAATTTTTACTACTATCATATATCTATATTTTTTACTAACGGGAAGTTTTATTTATTTATTTATTTATTTTTTAAAGATTTTGTTTGTTTATTTGACAGAGAGAGACAGAGAGGTCACAAGTAGGCAGAGAGGCAGGCAGAGAGAGAGGGAGAAGCAGGCTCCCCGCCAAGGAGAGAGCCTGATGCGGGGCTCGATCCCAGGACCCTGGGATCATGACCAGGGCTGAAGGCAGAGGCTTAACCCACTGAGCCACCCAGGTGCCCCACTAACGGGAAGTTTTATAATCCAAATTAGCAATAGCTAAAATACACGGTGCATAAGTACACACACACACACACACACGCACACGCACTCTCTCTCTCTCTCTCTCTCTCACACACACACACACACACACACACCCACAAACTGCCAAAGAACATTTAACAAGATTTAAGTCAGATGATTTAGATACAGGTCATGCTAAAATTAGACAAAATTCTATAACACGCATGAAACCTGAGAACATACACTAAGTGAAATAAGCCAGTCATAAGAAAACAGATACTGTAAGATTCTACTCATATAAAGTATCTAAAGTAGTCAAACTCTTAGAGACAGAGGGTATCACATGGTAGTTGTCAGGGGCTAGGGGAAGGAGAGCAAGGGAAATCGCTTAATGGGTTTAGAGGTTTAGTTGGGCAAACAAAAAATTCCGGAGAACTGCTTTATGAAATTGTGAATATACTTCCTGCTAAGTGACACTTAAAAATGGTTAAGATGGTAAACTAAGATGTTGTTTTTACCACAATTTAAAATAAGTATATATATATATAAAAAAAGACAAAATTGTGAAGTTAGGAAAGTATCTTATCCATGTCTTCTTTCCTTCCCGCCTGAACCTCTGCTAGTCTCTGTAACTGGTACATCAGAGTCCCAATACCCCAATTCATCCCTTTGCCCTTAGTCTTTCTGGTTCCACACAGGCCTCCTCTTTTCCTCCTGTGGGATAAACCTCTCTCCAGCTTTCTACTTTCTACTGTAAGACCTCTTCACTTGAATACAGATGTCTTGTAAACTGATAATCCATTGAATTTTCCTAAGTCATTTATCCCAAGACATTTTTCCTATACCAATTATGCTAAGATTTTTAAATATGTTGTGTTAATTGAATAAGCCTGTCACAAAGGATCCTTATAAAAGAAACCTTTACCCAGTGCAAAACAAGTCCTGTCAATAGACGTGAGCTTGTGTTATCCCACAGTATTGAGCAGATGTGTGATTGGGTGGAGCTAGGAGAAAGGGAATGGTCAGTTTATTTGAAGAAGAAGGGCTTTCAAATTAAACACCCTAGGGGTTAGAATTTGAAGACATTCTAGTCATCATATATGAATTTACCTTCTAAATGTGTCTGTGGATAGAGGAATGGGTCCTGTGTTACCATCCCAGGTGGTGACAGAGAAGTTAGGCTTAACCACTAATTCTGAAGTTAGATTAAAATAATTCCAATATAATGTCAGGAAATCCTTTCAAATCAAGCAGATAATCATCAAGATATTTTAAGAGAAATCTTGTTCATTCAATTACTCAGAACAAAGAACTTTAAAATGGGTTTCTATCCAACAGAAACTTCATCTGAGGAAGTAGTCATATCCTAGAACTAGAATATTCTGGTTAAATCGTTAAACCTTTTTAGTCCATGATGCCCTCTTTTCTCTTTCATTTTATAAGATGTTGGATGTGAACACAAATATATGGTATAGGTCATTTTAACTTGTCAAGATTCCTTTATTTTTTTTTAAATATATTTTTTAAGATTTTATTTATTTATTTGACAGAGAGAGATCACAAGTAGACGGAGAGGCAGGCAGAGAGAGAGACAGAGAGAGGGAAGCAGGCTTCCTGCGGAGCAGAGAGCCCGATGCGGGACTCGATCCCAGGACCCTGAGATCATGACCTGAGCCGAAGGCAGCGGCTTAACCCACTGAGCCACCCAGGCGCCCAAGATTCCTTTATTTTTGCAAGGCAAAAATAAACTCTGCTGCATAAATAAATAAGCCTTCAAAACTAATATTACTCACCACTTTTGTATAGATGCTTAATATCAACTATGGTCTTACTAAGATATCCATTTTTTTCCCTTAGTTAGTGTTTTTTTTTTTTAATTTTGTAGAAATATGGAGAGATTATGAAAATAAAATGAAAGGCTGTACTCCAGTACACTGGTGATAGCTTTGGTCCAGCACAAGCTGTGCCCTAAAATAAATCTAAAGCATTTTATGGTTAAACCAGCAAGAAAGCAGTTTAATTTCCCATTAAATCACAGTTTAGTGCACTCTAGAACAAATGAAGTGATGGAAAATTTTAGCTATATGATATTTATGTTCACACTCCACAAACACACATGCTCAAATGACATCGACAAATTTCAAGTATATGTTAAAAAAAGAAAGGGAGAAGAAACGGTTGTGTATGGCAGACTGTATGCTAAAACTCATCTATTTGTAAGAATGACATGTATACAAACTCATTCTGCAACATGCACCTTCAAATATTTGTACATTGGAAAGAAGTAAAGAGAAATATATAATTAGTAACAAACACACAAAGAACTTGGACTATAAAGCAAATAAAATACCTGATTATTTTCAGTAAAAAGTATGCAGGTGTCATCTAACTCCATTCCTTGCATGTAGTAGACTTAGAGATACTGAATAATTTAAATTATGCTAGTCAATAGTCTACCACATAGGATAATTAACAATTAATGCCAGGAGACAGCATCATATAGTTGAAAAAGCACCCGCTTTGGGTACAGACATGACCTTATATCCTAAATGTGCTGCTTTCTATAAATAGAGCTTCTGAGTCTTTCTTTTTAAGTGGGATAATGCTTATCTCAAAGAATTGTTATGATTAAAACATTAAATAGCATCTGTAAACCAACTAAAGAGTATCTGGTTCACATTAGTTTCTCAATAAATATTAATATCTTTTTCTTCTCCAATTAGGTTATTTAACAAATATATGATATTCCTTTCCCTTTAAACACAGCATAACAGAATAACATGCTGGATGTCTACACAGTCTTTGAAAACCTAAGGGCAATTATTGGAATTTAAAAACATAATTACCATTGAGACTAATGGTACATAATTACTTTAATAGTTAAAACATATGTGAGATACTTAATACTTATGTAATTGAAATGTATAACAAAACAAAAAATAGTAAGGAAAAAGAAATAAATGAAAACAAAGCAAGCAGTGTACTAAGTTAGCACTACTATAAACTAACTATCCAATAGTGTTTCATAAGAAAATTTAAATCATTACACACTGTACACACACACTATCATTCTTTTGTCTGTGTTAAGTTGTTTACGATATGTGGGAAGTTCAAATTGGTTCTATAAATGTTGATACCTTGCTAACCCAAATAGGAGTATTAAATTAAGCTCTTCATTAAATTGGACTTATGTTCAAATCTGATAATATAAGTATCTGGTAAATCTCTCTCTTTCCCAAAGCCTGCCTTTGTCTATGGAAAGATCAAAAATACAGTTTCTCTCATGATGTGCATTCTTGTCCAAACATTAAACGTGTTCACAATACCCTAAAAAACAAACTTGGTGAAATGTACATTCATTAACCCCTTCCATAGGACAGCTTTGCCCACTCCAACCCCACCCCTCCAAGACTAGTGGAAAGAGACACAGAAGGCAAGAAAAGAGTGAGGGATGTACGAAAAAGAAAGCTCACTTGATTGTAAACCAATTCAGCATCTTGAACTCACTCTAGTAATCACTGATGGTATTACAGAACTTAGGCTTCCTGTTTATAATCGTGTAAAACGTGTTGCTTCTGGCTAGAGGTAGTTGATGGCTCTTCTTCATTTGTTAAAAAAGAGGATTCCAAGGCCTATCAAACATATCTTAATCCTGGCACGAGATCCCAAAGGTAGTTAGATTCAGAACTAAAACTAACCATCCTTTTGCCTCCTTTATTTCAATGTCTCAGTCACCAAAAGAATTGAACTATGACCAGAGCATCATACAAAAATGCCCTCAACTGAATTTTTACCATAATGTGAACAACTAACAAACATTTATGGACATTGTTTTAGCGCCGTCTAGTGATGGGTTAATGGGAAGGAGAACATCTTGCATTTGATACAGGCTTCCTCTGTGGGTTTCAATTTCTTCATATGAAAATTGGTCTTCTAAGTTTATTGCAAGATAATGGGACATTAACACTGCGCTCATATGCCACAAGTAGGTGCAAATTGTCGTCTACTTCTTTCTCTCTTCATTGCAGATACAAAGTAACTCAGTGAATGAATGTGTTTTTATTATTTAATGTTTCAAAAATATCTAGTAATTATTTGGTTATCCTCCTGGAAGCAGACGCAGATTTAATTTTTGTGCAATTTTGAGGGTCAAGTGGAGGCCAAGACACAAGATAAAGACAAAAGGCTAAGTGGGAATTGAACCTACAACCTTAGTCATGCCAGAAAAATTTTGTTATACGGTTAGCCATCTAGACACAAGAAGCCATGTTGAGATATTTATTGACAATTTTTTTTAAAGATTTTATTTATTTATTTGACAGACAGAGATCACGAGTAGGCAGAGAGGCAGGCAGAGAGAGAGAGAGGAGGAAGCAGGCTCCCTGCTGAGCAGAGAGCCCGATGCGGGACTCAATCCCAGGACCCTGAGATTATGACCTGAGCTGAAGGCAGTGGCTTAACCCTCTGAGCCACCCAGGCGCCCTTATTGACAATTTTAAATGATGATTTTGAATTTGGCTATATACTAAGTATATTAAATATGTCAAATAACCTCATTTATATATATATATGTAACTGTATACATTAATACGCATGTAATATGCATTTGTACATGCAATATATATTTATATATAGTATATATGTAATATATATTTGTATAGATATGTAACATATATTTTATATGTAATACATATATTTTATGTATACGTTATATATACATATGTGTTATATATAGTAGATATATCACATATATACATATATATTAATGCTAGTTGCTTCATTTTTCATTTATAATATTGGGTAATGAGTTAGCAAAATGTACAAAACAGCATGACAGCTAAAGTTTTAGCCTTCCAAACTTTTGTTTGTTTTTGTTAAAGATGGTTATTCTAACTGAAAAATCTTTTTAAAATAAATTATATATATGTGTGTGTGTGTATATATATATATTTTTTTAACTGATCAAAGTCCTGAACTTAATGTAACAGTTTTTTATGACCTACACCCATAATTAGGAGTACCAGTTACTGTATAGTGATGCCCTTAGAGATTCTTGAAGTTTGTAGGTCTGTTTACCCTTGTTAAAGAGCTCAGTTCCTGTGCTTTTTGAGTGTGTGGGCTTTTTATAGATTACCTGTCAACTCCCTTGTTGTCACTCTTCACTGCTATCAGTTGTGCTGGTACTAACAGCCCGCTCCCTTGTCTAATTTGCTGTTTCCTAATAAGCAGTGGGTTTGGCAACCAGATAACTAAGCTGGTTAAAATTGTCAGTAAAATAAGATTTTGTAGCTTCTAAGGGAACACTCCTAACAGAAAAGAGCATTTCTTGTTTCATGGACTTTGTGGTGCAATTTTAACTGTGCATATTTTATTGTTTAAGTCTTGGTTCTCAGTTCTGTCAAGAAAGGTGGGTTGCCAGAGACCTGAGTCTTGAGAGGTGGGATGTGAACTGTTTATTAAATTACGTAGACAGACTGTCACAGCCACCTCAGGTATATTAAGCAGACAAGGTAGGTCATGTCTGGAAAAGTCAGGGTGCACAGCTGGAGGTAGGCAATAAAATCATTCAAAGTTAAACAGCATTATTAAAATAAACAGTCCTCTTTGAAATTTGACGTGAAAAGTCACTAAACTGCACCAGTTGTCCAACATGAAAAATATTGCCATATCCCATGTTATTCTTACTTCTCCTAAATGTCTGTTTTGGAATGGAAGGGCTTATATTGGCAGCTTTTTCACTACAACCTATCCTGTTTGCAAATGTAGAAAAAACATTGTTATTTTTAGTTGATTCCATCCAGGCAGGAAAGTGCCCTGCCACTTCACAGCCTAAAACAAACAATTCTTGGTCATGGTCTCTTTATAAATTACTTTCTATGGGCATAATGAGTCTTCCTTCTTTCTTTTTTTTAAGGGACTTCGATACGTGAGACATATGAACTAAATTGTGTTTGCCTGACATAAGCTGAATTTAAAGCTTGTGCTGAGATTGCCACCCTTTTAATACGTTCTCCTATTCCTTTGTGACACAAAGGCTGAATTTTAAAAACTTTTGTACAGCAAAGGCAATTTATACATATAAAAATACTTGGAGTGCCCTAGGGGTTGTTCATGTTGTGGAGAAACGGAAGACGAGTTTGATTTTAAGTTTAAGCTTCAAACATTTATGGCCTAAATGGGGATGTCATTCTGAATTAAGCCTCAAACGCCTTTTTTTTTTTTTTATAGGCAAGCAAGGATATCATTTCTAAGATGAGCTATAAAAGAGTGAAGCAAGGCTCCAGTTACTTGCACTCATCAGAGAATTTTTTTTTCTCCCTAAAGAGAACAAATTTCAACTGACGTTCTCAGTCTCCTTCCAATTCAGGCACTTGCGCTCCTTTTCCATGAATCCCCTAACAGTTTCAATCAGAGGAGATATTTTATTTTTCCCTCCTGCTGCTACCAGATATGTCGGGCTGCTGATGTAAAAATCATTGCCACATGACAGTGACTGCTCAGGGCTGCCCTTCCCCAACTCATCACTCAAGGACACCAGCCAAATGTTACCCAAGTCCTTTCCAATGATCCTCCACCCTTTGTCTCTCCCTTCATCCCCTGTATTGAAGACACAAACATATCACTTTAAAAAAAGGACACTTTTCCTCCTTTCTGTACCTGCTTGGCTGTTTGTGAAGTCTGAGCCATAGTAAATAACCTAAGGCATCACTTGCCCCACCTTCACTCAGTACATTATAATTCTGGCCGTGATAACTGGATAAACCCGAGAGGCTCCAAGAAGTAGGTCTTTAGTACCTCCTGATGCCCTTTCCTCATTTTTGCTCCCCTTTCTCATGCTTCCTAATTGCTGCAAATCTTCTCTTAGTTTCCTGCTTTCCCCAGACCTCTGAAACCAGCATTCCACACCCAGGTTTTTCTCATCTGGAACATCTAAATGTCTTAAAATACTACCTGCTATCAAAAATTTGCTTTTAGTTCTCATTCCTTCAAGCATGTGATATAATGTGATATAGGCCAACTGATGACCCGGAAACACCAAAAAAAAAAAAAAAAAAGAAAGAAAAGAAAAATTAACTAATAATCGTATGCTAAAGAGGAAAGTATATTTTTGTGTCACCACTCCCAGGTAATGCAGATATTTATAGAAGGTGCTATCTAGCAGCATAATATTTAATTGCTATTTTGGTCAGGAAGGAAATTTTCAGGTCACTGTCAGGCCACTGCAGAGTAGTGTGTGTGTATGTCCCCATGTGTGTTTGACGGGGGCTAGGGGGTTGAGTAAGTTATTAGGAGGCAATTTAGGTAGATCTAAATGTAGTTCTCAAATCATACCACATAAATGTCTACAGGGTTTATTTGGCTTTATATGAATAATCAAGTCCATAAAAATCATGGACTACATAGTTTATGTTGTCCTTTCTATAATTTTTTTCATGAGAGTATAGGATATAACAGCCATCTTTTGTTTAACTAGCTCTATACCAGTACTAGGCAAAGATGTCTGAAAATAATCACATAGTCCAGAATCTTTTAGTGACCCAACCTCCAGGGACTATGTAGACTTACGAAAAACTCTCACTTTCAGATTGCCTAACCTGGAATTCCAATCCTACACCACAACTCAGTACAACTTCCTCCTGAAGAACTCAGCCCCATGCTATTCACCTCAACCTCACCTGCCCACCAATGCTGAGTATAATTCTCTGCTCTCCAGCCATTCATTCACTTGTTTCATACTCACAAATTCATGTGGCTTTATTCCATCTGACTTATAAGCTTCCTGAAGATAGGGGATCTATTTATCTTAAACCTTTATCAGATACCTATCGCACTGTGTGTGTGTGTATGTGTGTGTGCACGCGTGCACGTGTGTATTTGAGTATGTAATATTCTGCTTTAGCATTCCATGTATAAGCTGCAGAGAAAACATTAAAAACATTAAAAACAAAGTAAGAGATATTATACTTTTAATGATGCTTTATGAAACTCCTTTGTATCTTTCCAAGCTAATTTTATAAATAAGAAGAATTCTTGGCGCTTTGGACTATATTACAGGGTTCAAGAAAAATCTATTTAAATGAGCAACTTGTCTGATGGACTGAGTTATTTCTGTTTTCAAAGTGTGTAATAGGAAAATCCTTTAAAATCCTCATAAGACAGTCTTCTTTATTCCTGTAATTAGAGTGTTGCTTGTATGTACAAATGTTACAAAGTCAATTCAGGACAATTTTCTGGAGTTAACCTCTACCAAAATATGTGAAATAAGAAAGGTTGCACAAACAACACTCTAGAGTGCAAGATAACATGACCAGATAACAATCTTTCTACAAATAAATACTATTAGGGATTTCAGAGGATGAAGGAAATTTTACATTCTAGGGAATCCACAAAACCTTAAGGGCCTTTAGAAGAGAAAAAGCATAGATTGCATCTTGACTGGTGAAAGATAAACAATTATCAGTATGTTCCTGACAAGGGAACATTTCACTGTGTGTGCGTATGTATATACATCTATACATAGAGTGTGTGTGTGTGTGTGCATACAGATACATAGATAGATAATTTTCCTCATTAAAAAATGTGTTTATTCTTTCCATTTACACAAAATCACTGTCCCAAGTCTTCAGGAAGCCCTCAAAGAAAAGCAAATCACTATACCAAATGAGATATTCTGAATATTTTTTCTTAAGAGGCATGTCTAGTTTTTTAAAAATGGAAACACAAGGAAACAGTCACTTGGGCAAGGAGAAAGTAAAATGACATGAGGGTAAAACTTAGTAATTCTATAGAGAATAACCTGGTTGATAAAATGAAAAGCACTGAGAAAAACATTTAGAATATACACATTTTTGTAAATATAGGATTGAAGCTTCCATGGTGCCCAACAGTTTCTCAGGTCTAGCATTGACTAAAAACTTAGAGTACTAAATCAGAAAAGGAATTGTTATTTTCTCCTACATGTCTAACCAACATAAATACTCACGATCAGAGACTATAACTGAGACTAATCTCAGTTATAGATAACTGGTTAAAAAAATGCAAGTATAAAGCAATATTTTCGAAAGAAACAGTTTTCAGTTTATCAAAATTGTCATTTGGATGGCAATCCAAATGATCAGATATTCAGTCAAAGAAATTTCATGCTTTAGAAATTTAAATAAAGTCGACCCTATTTTAACTGGATAAAAGCCAAAAAGAAAAAAAAATAAAGTAAATATTTAAATTAATTTCTAGATTGTTTATCATGTTGATATCACCAATGCAGCACACAATCTTGAACATGAACAGAAAGAAATGTGTGGCATCCTACTATCGAGAAGATCTCTAGCTTTGAACATCCTGCTTATGGAATTCTGAGGATTTCCATCAATTATAGAAATCTATGAAGTAAAAGAGACATTTTTATCTCATAGTAATGAACTACGAATAAAAACCTTTTTTACATATTCTGTGTTTCCTTTAATATAAAGTATTTTTAAAATCCTAGTTCATGGGGGCACCTGGGTAGCTTAGTCATTAAAAGCTGCCTTTGGCTCAGGTCATGATCCCAGCATCCTGGATCAAGCACCACATTGGGCTCCCTGCTCAGTGGGAGACATGCTTCTCCCTCTCCCACTCCCCCTGCTTGTATTCCTTCTCTCGCCATGTATCTCTCTGTTAAATAAATAAATAAAATCTTTAAAAAGTAATAAAACAAAATAAAATTCTAGTTCATGGAAGATACAGTAGTATCTTAAATATGGAAATAAGCAAAATATGGAAACTAACAAAAGAACATACACTTACTCATTTGATTATATATATATATATATATATATATATATTTTTTTTTTATTTTATTTATTCGACAGAGAGAGATTACAAGTAGGCAGAGAGACAGGCAGAGAGAGAGAGAGAGGAGAAGCAGGCTCCTTGCCTAGCAGAGAGCCCGATGCGGGACTCGATCCCAGGGCCCCAAGATCATGATCTGAGCTGAAGGCAGAGGCTTAACCCACTGAGCCACCCAGGCAGCCCCTGATTATAATATACTGAGTGTAGGATTATAAACATTATTTTTAAAAAATAAAATTGAAAGACAAAATATTGGAATCTGTTAGAAATGTTAAATGTTGCTTTGTAAAACTTTCCTTTTAGTTACCTTTATCTATTGAAAATATACAACTGTTGTAACTGGGTCATGATGTAACATATATTTCTTACCAAGGGTCACAATCAATGGTTAAGAGCTAGTTTAATTATGTTACAATGTAACACACTTTCAAGATGCTAGTTTCTAGATTACTGTGAAATTCTATAATGAGATGAGAAAATAACCAAAACTGCTTCACATATTAGACATTTGTAAACAATGAGACAACATCCTATCAGCTTTTTAATTTAAGTGTTAACAGCCTTTGGCAGAAAAGAGATATTATACTAAGCATAAAAAATATGACAGACTTTTGAAATGCAGGATTTATTTTGTTACCCATAAACTATCATTCTTTTATGTAATGTTTTGACAAACTGGGGAAAAGAATTAGGAAAATCCTGCAGATAATATGACTCACACCTTTCATCAATTTCTCTAAGCATCTGCTACTTAAGGGCCATATGGATAAATAGAAGTCACAGGTTTCCGCTGCCATCACAGCATTGGAAAATTATCAAATTCATGAAAATTTATGTGCCTTACGTATATTAGCTCATGTCAGAACATCCTGTGTTACATGGTGAGTGCCAGAGGTATTTGAAGATTACACTAGCCACTGAAAAGTTATTCAAAATTTGTCTGCATCCAAAAAAAGAAACAAAAAAATTATCTGTGTCCATTTAGAAAACAGTATCAATTGGAGTGATAAATCATAAATCATAATTCACGCATTGCTTGAATCCAACTATGAATGACCTATATATATTGAAATAGTAATAAAAAATTACATATAATATTATATCATTTTGGGGGTTATACTAATTTATTTACGTGAACACTGGCATTGCAGCACTTCTAAGTATATAACTATTAATAGGCATATTTTGGAATGAGATATCTCATATGTAAAAATAACTGCATTTTCCTGATTTACCAAATCACAAAGAACAGAAATTTTTATAGTGTGCTAATAGAACTTCATTTTATCTTATCTAGGTTTAAATATTATCAACTACTCTAGCACTTGTTTAGGATATTTGTCTTTCAATCAATTTTGTCCAATGCAAAAGTTGATTTCATTTAACTACTGTATCTTAAAGGTATTATAAATTATTATTATCAATAATAATTATAAAAAATGTTTGGAGTTGGAGTGGGACTCAAACAAGATCCTGAATTGAATTTCTGAGAAAAATGACTTGATAAAAATGTGAAAACTTTTATTTTTCATAAGTAATGGGAAAAGGTTGCTCTTTTTAAATTAGAGTAGTTTTATGTTCTGAAAGTCCCAAGTACAAGTGAGTTGATCAAAAGAGAAAAGAGAGGATAAATTTGAACCAATGGATGGATGGACGCAAACATGCAGTCATAATGACTTTCTTTCTCTACCAGGTAAGATACAGAATTAATAATAGTAATGGCAGCGTCCAACCTGCTCATCCAGACATCATCACCTCCTAATGCCCAACTCATATTCTAACCTCTTATAGAACGGTCTGCTTACAATTCATTTAAACATACTTTATTTCAATTTATATTAATTTTTTATTCTATGTGTGCTTGGCCCAGAGTGCAACATCTCAAATTTTATTTCTTTTCTGAAGTTTCCCTCTTTTCTTTCTTCGTTTTTGTTTTTTTTTTTTAAGACTTTATTTACCTGAGAGAGAAAGAGAGAGTGAGCATAAGCAAGGGAAGGGACAGAGGGAGAAGGAGAAGCAGACTCTCATCTGAGCACAAAGCCCAATACTGGGCTTGATCTCAGAACTCTGGGATCATGACCTGTACCAAAGTCAGCAGTTTAACCGACTGAGCCACCCAGGAATCCCTGAAGTTTCTTTCTGAACCCTTTATTATGGTGAGAGCTTTTTCTCCATTAAATCCCACAGCCCTGTTAGTACTTCTCCTAACGTATTTATCATAGTATTTTAATACAGTAGAGATACAGCATACGTTTTTAAAATTATGAATATACAAATAAACACACCAGTCCTAATAACAGGAGTAGGGTTGTGTTTGTGTGTGTGCGTGTGTGTGTGTGTGTGTTTTTTAAGTAGTGTTTTATTTTATGTTTTGCTTTATTTTGTTTTGCTATTAAAATAACTTATGAACAAGCCAACAACCTTATCTGGGGCCCAACCAACCAAACAACATTCTATTCAAAAGACAAAGGACTATATCTAGATTTGCTGAAAGACTGTACAACACAGGCAAAACCCTGGACACAGAAATCTATGGGCAATTTATGAAATTTTAGAAACAAAACAAAGAAAAAAACTGAATAATTGGCTATTTAACTTCTGTGCTTTTAAAAACACTAAGCCTAATGTAGCATCTGATAGATGCCCAAACAGTGGGTGCAATTTAAATATGGTTGTCTGAATGAAGGAAAGATGAAATGAGACACGGTGCCTTACAGGGGTGTACAGAAGCAAGAAAAAAAACTCTAAAACAACATTTCTTTTTAGCAGCAGCAGTACCAGACAACCCAGAATGTGAAGAGCAGTAGCAGACCTTGAAGCAGAAATTCAACTAAAAGATAGCCAATCAGAAAACATCAGATGTGATAGCCACCCTAGTAATTGCCTTTCTGTCTGTGGCGCTCTCAAATACAAAGGGAAACTAAGTCCATAAAAATTGACTTGCTTTTATTTTGATCCATTTTCCCCCTTTCTCTCCAGCTTTCCTGTCAAGTGCTCTAATTTTGGAAGGTTGCTGTTTCAGATCAACTCCACAGAGGGCTATGTTTTGTCACTTTGCAATCAGCAATTCAAGAAGTCATACCACTTTTGTTCGTAGCTACTGTGTTCCAAATTGGGCTGGGATACTGAAAAACAGCATTGGAAGTAATGCTTATGAAAAGAAAAAAAAAAAACAACCTATTTTTCCCTTTGGCTTTTTTTTTTCCCCCCATATTTGGCGTTTTGATTATCTATTTCATTTCAGATCTCTACCTTACTTTGCCTCAGAAAAGGATTTCCCTATTGGTTATGTTGACAATGCAGATTTCAGGAGGCCCACATCCAAAAGCTCCCTTCTGAGTAGTAAAATCTAACCCTGGCCATTGCAAGAAGTTATAAGCTGGAACATTAGATTGTATTTCAAATGAATTTTCACTTAAACCTTTAGTTTAGGGGAACTATGGCTGGAGCTTGCAACTATTATAACCGTTTCTGTTTGGAAAAATGGAAGTTATTTAACATTTAATGCGAACCTTCTATTTTAGACTGGGTCTGAACCAGAGATAAATGTTACAAAGATATAAGCAACATAGAGGTAAACTATATTATGACTTCATGTCAAGTCTGTGTCATATTTAAAGAAACATTAGACTAGTAAATTATTTCCTTGTTTTTTTTTCAAACAAAAACAAAAACAAAATAAATCCTCTTGAAATCTGACTTCCTGATCTCCTTGTAACCCATATATCTGGAGATATCCTCAGATTCTTTTTCCTCCATCTAAATTTCCCTAACTTTCTAGCCTGGACAATTTGGGTAACGATATTTTCTACCTTTGCCACCCCTGACCACTATTTAACCTGTTCATTCTTTCTTCTCCAGAGCAGCTTTCACTTTCCGGTGTTAAACAATCTTCTCTAAGAGTTCTAATTTCCCACATAACCTAGGACTCTGATCAACATCACAAAAATACAAAAGCCACATAGAGAGAGGTAGGGAAGGGGAAAAGGATCTAAATACCCAACAATCAGCTCCTCCCTAACCCCATCCTCTTTCCTATTTAAGTGTTCTGGTTAAAGCAGTCTTGTTTCTGCCTTAGAATCACTTGGAGAGCCTTTTAAAAATTTTTTAAAAATTAAAAAAAATTTTCTTTTTAATTAAATTTAAAACAATTTTTAAATTCAGTGCTGGAGCCCCAAACCAATTAAATCTATCCTCGGGATGGAACCCAGACATTTTAAAAAACCCTTTCCAAGTGAACTTAATCACAGCCAAAATTGAGAAACACTGTTTTGGATATTTTTTTGTGTTCCACAGAGGGAGAAGGCAGACTGTGTGTGTATGTGTGTGTGTCTGTATGTATGTGTGTGTGTGTGTGTGTGTGTGTGTGTGTGTGTATGTAAGATTTCATAGATAGATAGATAGATAGAAGAGATAGATAGATATAGATACAGATTTTTTCCCCCTAAAGGACCTGGTCACAGACAGAAGAGTGGTGGTGATGGTATTGATGGTTTTGGAGAGAGGAGGGTAGGTAAGCAGTAACTGTCATAGGTGGGCATATGGTGCAAGAGTACACTAGAACAATCTGTAATTGGAGTCCCCTTCACACTTTGGCCACGATTAGACATAAGGGTGACTCCCAAGTCTCTGACTAGCACACCTGGAGCAGTAGAACACCAATTAAACATGCTACCTACTGTAGCACCTAACTCCAGGGACTCTATAGAAAGTAAGAAAGGTTTACAATTCACTGGATTTTTTTTCCCCCTCATGGATTGAGATTGCAACTAGATGCTCTTTCAGCAAGCACAGGTCTATCTGCACTCCTACTTGAGCCTATAAAACACTAGGGCTTAGAAGATCAGGTAATTCCAGTACTCTTGTTTAATACTGTCATAAGGAAAACAGTAGGTTGGCAAGGCCTCCATACAGAACTTTGGGTGAGCTGTTGGGACTCTTCCTGACTAAGGTTTAGGTGTCCCTTTATCCACACAAGACAGCATCTGATTTGTTGGTAATTCATTAACAAGAGACAGAAACCATACGGGTAGCCACACAGGTACACTGAGTCTATCTTCCTGCTATAAATATGAGCTCTGTAGTTTGGTGTCAGTTTTTGTTTTTGCTTTGTTTTTTAAATTCAAATTAGTTAACATACAAACAATCAGGTGTACAATTTAGCGTTTCAGCACTTGCATAAAACACGCAATGCTCATCACAAAAGCTGCCCTCCTTATTCAGTTTGCTCTTTTCAGTTAAGAGTCTGTTTCTTGGTTTGGCTTTCTCTTTCTCTCTTTTTTTTCCCAGATGCTCATTTTTTCCCTTAAATCCCACATATGAGAGAAATCATATGGTATTTGTCTTTTCTGACTAACTTATTTTGCTTAGCGTAATACTCTGGTTCCATTTATGAAGTTACCAATGGCAAGATTTCATTGTTTTTGATGGCTGAGAAATATTATATTATATATAATATAATATATATATATTATATATTATACAGTATATCATCTATTATATATCATATAATAATAATAATAATAGGTAGGTAGGTAGATAGAATAGAAAGATAGATATACCTTTATCCATTCATTGATCCATAGACATTTGGGCTCTTCCTATAATTTGGCTATTGTGGATAATGCTGCTATAAATAATGGAGTGCATCTATTCCTTAGAATTAGTATTTTTGTATCCTTTGGGTAAATACCTAATAGTGAAATTGCCAGATTTCACTATTGCAGGATAGTTCTGTTTTGTTTTGTCTTTTTTTTTTTTTAAGATTTATTTATTTATTTATTTGACAGAGAGACAGCAGAGAGAGCACAATCAGGAGGTGCTGCAGAGGAAGAGGGAGAAGCAGGCTCTCCACAGAGCAGAGAACCCGACTTGGGGTTTGATCCCAGGACACTGGGATCAGGACCTGAGCCAAAGGCAAATGCTTAACAACTGAGTTACCCAGAGGCCCACAGGGTTGTTCTGTTTTTAACATTTTCAAGAACCCTCATACTATTTTCCAGACACTCTGCACCAGACTGTATTCCTGTCGACAATATAAGTGTATCCCCCTTTCTCGTATTCTTGCCAGCACATCCTGTTTCCTGGTGTTGTTACTTTTAGCCATTCTGACTAGTATGAGGTAATAACTCATTGTTGTTTAGACTTGTATTTCCCTGATGAAGAGTGATGTCAAGCATCCTTTCATGTGTCTGTGGGCCATCTCTATGTCTTCTTTGGAAATACATCTATTCATGTTTTATGCCCATTTTTTAACTGGATTATTCACTCTTTGGATATTTGATAAGTTCATTATAAATTTTGGGTACTAACCCTTTACCAGATATGTCATTTGCAAATACCTTTTCCCATTCCAAGGTTGTCTTTTTAATTTTGTTGATTTTTACTTTTGCCGTGCAGAAGATTTTTTTTTTTTTTAATGTAGTCCAATAGTTTAGTTTTGCTTTTGTGTCCCTTGCCTCAGGAGACATATCTAGCAAGAGGTTGCTACAGCTAATATAAAAGTGGTTACTGCCTGTGTTCTTCTCCAGGATTTTAATAGTTTCCTATCTCACATTTAGGTCTTTCATACATTTTGAATTTATTTTGTGTATGGTGTAAGAAAGTAGTCCAGTTTCATTCTCTCACATGTTGCTGTTTAGTTTTCCCCAACAGCATTTGTTGAGGAAACTGTCTTTTTCCCACTGGATATTCTTTCCTGCTTTGTTGAAGATTAATTTAACCACAGTTGTGGGTTCATTTCTGGATTTTCTATTCTGTTCTATTGTTCTATGTGTCTATTTTTTTACCACTACCGCCATACCATTTTGATCACTACAGCTTTGTAATATAACTTGAAGTCCAGAATTGTGATGCCACCGGTTTTGCTTTTCCTTCAAGGTTGCTTTGGCTATTTGGGAGTCTTTTGTGCTTCCATACAAATTTCAGGACTATTTGTCCTAGTTCCCTAAATAATGTTACCAGTATTTAGGATTGCACTAAATGAGTAGATTGCTTTGGGTCATATTGACATTATAGTAATATTTGTTCTTCTGATCCATGAGCATAAAATGTCTTTCCATTTCTTTGTGTCCTCTTCAATTATTTTCGTTATAGTTTTCGAACTACAGGTCTTTCACCTCTTTGGTTAGATTTATTATTAGGTATCTTATGGTTTTTGGTGCAACTATAAATGGGATTGATTCCTTTATTTCTCCTTCGGCTGTTTCAGTACAGGTATACACAAATTCAACACATTTCTGTACATTGATTTTGTATCCTGTGACTTTACTGAATTTGTGTATCAGTTCTAGCAATTTTGGGGTGGAGGCTTTCAGGTTTTCTATTTAGATTATCATGCTATCTGCAAATAGTGAAAGTTTGACTTCTTCCTTGCTGGTTTGGATGCCCTTTATTTCTTTGTTGTCTGAATGCTAAGGCTAGGACTTCTAGTACTATGCTAAACAACAGTAGTTGAGGGACATCCACTGAAGGCACTGAAGAGTGCCCTTCTTCATCTCTTGTTAATCTTTGCTTTAAAATCTAGTTTGTCTGATATAAGTATTGTTAGTCCACCTTTCTTTTGATGTCCATTAGCATAATAGATGGTTCTCCAGCCCCTCACTTTCAATGTACAGGTGTCCTTGGGTCTAAAATGAGTCTCTTGTAAGCAACATATAGATGGATTTTGCTTTTTTTTTTAATATTTTATTTATTTATTTGACAGAGAGAGAGATCACAAGTAAGCAGAGAGATAGGCAGAAGGAGAAGGGGAAGCAGTATCCCTGCTGAGCAGAGAGCCTGATGCAGTGCTCAATCCCAGGACCCTAAAACCATGACCTGAGCCAAAGGCAGAGGCTTAACCCACTGGGCCACCCAGGAGCCCCAAGCTTTTTTTTTTTCCTAATCCATCCAGACACCCTATGTCTTTTGATTAGACCATTTTGTCCATTTATATTCAGAGTAATTATTGACAGATATGTATTTAGTGCCATTTTATTACTTTTTTTTTTTTCCTGGAGATTTTCTTGTCCTGTTCTTATCTTTATCATTTTTGGTTTTACCTTTTCCACTCAGAGTCCTATTTAATATATCCTACAGAGCTAATTTTGTGGTCATAAACTACTTCATTTTTTGTCTGGGAAGCTCTTTATCTCTCCTTCTATTCTGAATGATAGCTTTGCTGGATAGAATACTCCTGGTTGCAGAATTTTCCCCAAAGACATTTGAATATATCACTCTACTGTCTTCTGGCTTGCCAAGTTTCTGTGGAGAAATCTACAGCTAGGTTTATGGATCTTCCCTTGTCAGGTCACTTGCTGCTTTTAAGATTTGTTTTTTCTTTATCACTGTATTTTGCAAATTTAATAACAATATGTCTTGGTGTTGGCCTGCTTTTGTTGATTTCAATGGGTGGTCTTAGTTTTATTACCAAAATACCTATACCTTCTCCTAGCAGATTGTTGTTGAAATCTCTCCATTCTCTACATATAAGTACCTTACCTTGTTGATATGCAAACATTTTTTCAACACATGAATACAGACAAATCACCTTGCACTAGTTTTGAAGCCAATGTGAAGCAGGTTGCAATACAAACAGAAGCTGGGTGACTTTCAGACCACGAGCAATCCCTGCAGTTGATCCAAAGACCTTTAGCTAGTTGTATTTTTCTGCCAAATGATTATCACGACTAGAACATTTTAGTAGCATGCTCTAACCAGGACCATGAATACTACTCTTCTAGTTTTCCACAAAGAAAAGTTTCTAATACAAGTAACCCGTGTCAGCAGTTCTAAAGCAAGACTTAAAGTACCAGCCAATTTCCCAGAGAATCTTCTATCATTGGAGCTGAATAAATGCCGTGAACTAGCCTAAACATAGCTACTTTGACTTCTGTCATCCACAAAGGTTTCCAATTTAAGAGAGTCTGAGCCCGTGGAGGTTGAATTTCAAACATACTTCCAGTTTTCAACTTCACAAGGAAGCCCATTAGGTCTCTGAGTGGTCTCTAGTCCCTCTCTTCTCTCCACATTAAAGGTCTTTAGGGTAAATCTTTACTGTTTGCACCATAAGCCTAGTGATGTTATAACCACCAAGAAAATATGCTTTGACGTATTTTGGCATTTTTCAGACTTGTGTCTGAAATATAGCTCAATATTAAACCCTAAAGCCTAGCTCCGAAAACATAATCCACATAGAGTTAGTCAAGGGTCTTCCCAGTTCCATATTGGCTCAAGTCGAATGGGTTATTTACAAAGTAATCTGAACACTTTATAATCCTCTTAAACTGTTATAAAAGGGGATCCTATTCATAATACATTGTTAAACTTCTGAAATCTATTTCATCTTTTCACAATAGCTATTTCCACAGTATTTATCCCTCTCTGTAATCATCCTAAAACTCTCTCTTCAAAAAACCTATTTGGATCCCTTTACTTGTCCAGGTCTCCTCAGTCTTCCTAGATTCATTGTTTTCTCCTACAATAGTCAAGTTCAAAGGAAGAAGAAGAAAGGCCTAAACCTATAAATGTTCTTACATTACCTATTTTAATTTCAAAAGGAAATCCATACATCCAATCTACAGGTAATATATGTAAACTAGTACAGATTAAAATGAACTTTGGCAGTACTAAAACTAATTGGTTAATATTATTACCCATCTTAGCATGGGTTAAAATGTCAATAAATATTTGAAATATTTGAAACTTCCATGTACCAAGTACTGAATATTATCTCATTTATTTTAACATTTTTTGAAATAGCATTATTAAATTGAGAAACCTAATTGTGTAGCACAAATTACAGAAAAGTAGTATTCTTTTTTCCCAATAAAAGACATGGAATAATCTAGATCAAATGCTATGGTTTATGGCTGGTCTGTATTAAAGCACAGCTCTGTCACTTTCAGATGTCTAAAAGCCAGAAAAGTACCTGATAGAAGTAAATTAAGTTTATAACACCCAAGGATATTATTCAAATATTTCCCATTGGAAAGCAAGAGATGAAAAAATGGTCTGCTAGAAGGGAATTACATTTCATAGAAAAGCTGTTTTACTGAACTTTTGAAAAAGCTCAGTTGAATGTGTGTGTGTGTGTGTGTGTGTGTGTGTGTGTGTATAAAACATTAAAGTAGTTAATAATCTTTGAGTCAGTCTTAAGTTTGACACCTAGGTTTGACACTGTCTGCCTTGAGTTTTATGTTTGATGGGGTAGTTCATATTTCCATTATTCCATTTTCCCATATCTTGCATGAGAGAGTAGATTTAATGGAATTTTCCCATCTCAAAAAATTGTAATGGATTATTTCAGAACTTAGTGCACTCACATATTCTACTGGGCTGATATATTCAATAGCTAATATATTCATGTTACAATATCATAAGTGACCAGTAAGTAATGCACTTTACTCAAAAGTTCATGACATATGCTGCTTTTAAGTAAAATACTATGAGTCAACATTTTACTTTAAGTCTGTAGTTGTGGTATAATTGCTCATCTAAAAATAGATCTTTCTATAGATCATCCAATTAAGTAAGTTTCTTGTCTCAAAACTCACCCAAAGAACAATCATAAAACATGTTTTGAAAAAAAAAAAAAACAACTCCTTGAGAGTAACTCTCCAATTAAAAATATTTTCTTTAGACTGAGGCCTAAAATTTAAGTTTGGACCAAAAACTGTCACTACAGATTTTAATACCCAATTTTGTAAGATGAATGCTTTAGGAGTTTGGCTAGATTCCAGTGAAGTAATTGGATTACATTCTCTTAATTTTTCATAGACATTTCAAATGAATGCAACTTTCTATCTTGAACTCTAAGTGGGGAATGCTACCAAAGAGTAAGCAAACAAACACTGTGTGTGCAAATAAATATACACAAATAGATGGTAGACAATTGGAAATTGTTGGAATGGTCACTGGCCCTCAGGTGAAAGAAGAGCTCCTACACTAGGGAAGAACAGGACATGGAAAAAATGTTGTTTCTGTGCCCCAGCCTCTTGATGGATCTAGTTGTTATATTTCATCACATCAAAATTCTTGTACCCAGTGCCCTCAAGGGTCCTAAAGATGTTAGCTCTTTTTTTAAAAGATTTTATTTATTTATTTGACAGAGACAGACACTGTACGAGAAGGAACACAAGCAGGGGGAGTGGGAGAGGGAGAAGCAGACTCCTGGCTGAGCAGGGAGTCGATATGGGACTTGATCCCAGGATCCTAGGACCTGAGCCAAAGGCAGGCTGAGCCACTCAGACAACCTAGAGATGTTAACTTTCTGATGTTGATACTTAATATTAGCTCTCTGGAAATGCCATTTAAACAACAACAACAAAAGGATTAAAACCTTTTATTAAAAGCTGCAAAATGTTATATGTTGAAATTAATTATATACATTTTATAAATTATATAAATTGGTTGTTTAGATAGGGTAGATGTGCAGATGATTGGCTAAGACAGATGAAGATATAGAAACACACTTATTCATGCTTTAGTGCTTAAAAATCTGAATGCACAATTGACTGTTATAGAAATACTAGTGGTATTAAAACTATGTAAAAGGCACAACTTGGTATCAAAATCCTTTGACACTGTAGAATCTTCTGAAACTGTTGAGGACATTAAGCACTAGGCACTTTTGTTTTTTGGCAACCGCATTAGAAACGGATAGTCAATGGACAGTCCATTTCAGCTTGCTGCACCCATCCATTTAAAGTAATTTTTCGATTATCTTTTTTAAAACTTCTGGAATGTTATGTCAGAGGGCTAATTTGGTCTCCTTGTGAGGCAAGTTCTGTACACAGAAAATAGGGTCTAACCAAAATAAAGTAAGCAACAGATTTAAAACTGAAAACAAAACAAAACAAAACAAAAGAAAAAGCTGCTACTACAGAATACCTCTAGATTTGCCATATCTTCTGTGCAACTTGGAGGACAAAAGAAAACTATGGCCCATGGACCAAATTCAGTACATAGCCTCTTTAGTATGACTTGAGATAACAACGGCTTTGCATGTTTAAACAGTTTAAAAACAAATACCTATAATACCTAAAACATTTAGTATCTAGCTATTTCCAGAAAAAAGTTTGCTGACAACTGATTTAAAGAAATAGTAATAATAATGATAATAATAGAAAAGTCTTATTACACTGGATTCTTCATGGTTAATTTGGGACAGAATTAGGTAAGCCTTGAGTTTCCCTGTTTTTTCACATTTATGGGATCCTTAAAGGCCTGACACCTCTTTAGCTAAATCAGGTAAGACCACCTGGAATTCTAGGCCTCAAGCCAGGTCCCTTTAAGAAGAATAGCCTAGAGAAGCAGAGCTAGGTCTGTAGCTGAACACTGAGCCCATTACATGACCCAGTGAGTTCTGCCATATAAACACACAGGTAAAGGCTGGGCACATTTTCAGCAGCTGTTAGTGCTAAATAGAAAAATACACTTTCCATATGCCAAGCAAGACTTTAGAAAGGTCGTCTCAGCCACAGTTCAGAAACAGTATCGTGTGTGTGTGTGTGTGTGTGTATCAAAGAAGATATATATATTCTGTCCTTGCTTTACACATGTTCAATGTGAGAAGATAGTCTGTTTTGTTTTTATTTTTTAAGCTATTACATCATTCAGCTGCTTTCATTTTATTATAATACTAAAGTCTAATTTCAGTGTGGTGAAATGTAAAAGAAAAAAACCCAGCAAGATTGGACCCAAATAAATAACCTTCAGCCTGTTACTTCATTAAAGCTTCTGAATGCCTCTTTGTACATGTTTGGAGCAATTTACTTCTTTTAAACATATCCATGTTAGAGAAGGATACTTTCCACATTTCAGTTTTATTAAGCACATCATGATGCTCTCTTATGGGAAATAAAAAACATAAATGACCACATCATTCTGAATTCCAAGGACCCCTTGCCAGCATCAAGAAGCTTAAAGAATATGAAATTTCAACAACTACTGATACACATGGTATTATTGTACTATTATGAGCCAACACTGAAAACAACTTATATGACCAAATAGGAGAATTTGTTAATATATACAAGTAATAGTATTTAAGTTGTTACATTAGTATTTGCCAAGTGTTTGGTGGTATGGTAAAATATTTAAAATAAAAATGTTAAGCATATAAGAAAGTTTAAAAATTCCATGTCAACTATTCTATGGAACAAAACAAAACAAAAACAACACTGACCGAATATAAGAACAAACTAGTGATTACCAGAGGGGAGGTGGCTGAGAGTTTGGGTTGAATAGGTGAAGGGGATTAAGAGTACATTTATCATGATGAGCAGCAATTAGTATAGAATTATTGAATCACTACGTTTGTACAGCTGAAACTAATATAACACTTTATGTTATTTATACTGGTTTAAAAAAAAATGCATGCTAAAAAAAAAAAAAAAGGAAAAAAAGTACTGTAACTAGCCATATAGGTTGAATTGTACCCACTGCTCCAATAACTCAGAATGTGACTGTATAAGACAGGGTCTTTAAGGAGGTGATTAAATTAAAAGGAGGTCATTATGGTGAGCCTTAATCCAACCTGAGTAGTGCCCTTATAAGAAGACGAAATTCAGACACACAAAGTTGCCAAGGGCTCAGGTACAGATGAAAGACCATGTGAGGCCACAGGGAGAAGACAGACATCTGCAAGCCAAGGAGCGAGGTCTCAGGATATATCAAACCTGCCAACACCTTGACCTTGAATTTCTAACCCCCAGAACTATGAGAACAATAAATTTCTGTTGCTTAAGCCACCAGTCTGTGGCATTTTGTTATGACAGCCCTAGAAAATGAGTACAACAAACATAATAAAATATTGTTATTATTATAAGTTGTTGGTGAAATTTTGCCTGTGTTTTATTCCTTGACATTTATTCTGCTTATGACTTGCCCTTATTCCTTCCCTACCTCTCTGTTTACTTCCCTCCACCCTTTCTTCCTTTCTTTATTGTTTTTCTTTCAACAAGTGTATTTAGGGGACCTAATATATGGCTAGTTTGGTGAATACCTAAGTACTAAGGTATGCAAAACATGATTTGATTCCTATCCTTACAAAATTAAATCTGGTGGATGTTAACTATGTGTTACTTTGACAAAAGAAGAAAAATGAGAAACCCATCTCAACATTCTCTAACACACACATGTATTAGGAATTCTATAAATACATATTGCTAATTATTCCTACAATAACAATATAACAGTCTATGTTTTGCAGTTTGATAAAAGCTACTTGTGTCAGTCATGTGTATCCAAAGCAAATCATCTCAGGTTCTCTGTAACCTAAGTCTTTAAGTTTCTGATATATTTGAACAATGATTAAAGTTACTGATCACTAGGCAATAGCAGCCGCATACTATTTCTTGGAATGCATCCTTATTTTCTTTTTCTTTTTTTATTTTATTATATTTTTGGTGGGCGGGCAGAAGGGATTAACTAGGTAATGGGCATTAAGGAGGGCATGTGATGTAATGCGCACTGGGTGTTATATGCTACGAAGGGATAATAACTGAACTCTACCTATGAAACTAATGATGCATTCCTATTTTCTTTAGAGATCACTTCCTATCTCTCCCTCATCCTGCTTTCACTAAATTAGACTTCACATCTTAAAAACTTTTCCTCTAGCTTCAAAATATTGCCCGAAGGTTTTGATGAAGATGAGACCAATTAGTAAATTAGAAAAAATTTGATAAAATACATTGCTATAGCCTGAATGGTGTTTGGCATCTTTTCCCTAGAGAGGCATTTCAAGAACTAAAGCATATACGGATGATCCAAATGGCACAAATCAAAGTAATGGGTGATGGTAGTGGGAACAATAGTATACAACTCCAGGTAAAATGAATGATTTCTCTACCTGAGCCTGTCACAAGTACAACTTCTCTTCCCAGTCTTCAACATCTGCTTTTGTGGGAAAAGTAATATTAGGAGGCCATGAAAACCATCATTGTACAAAGGAATTAAGTTAAAACACTAGATATATGAGTATGCTCATTCAGAATGATAAGTAGGGCGCCTGGGTGGCTCAGTTGGTTAAGCGTCTGTCTTCAGCTCAGGTTATGATCCTGAAGTCCTGGGATCGAGTTTCATGTTGGGATCCCTGCTCAGTGGGGAACCTGCTTCTCCCTCTGTCACTTTCTCTCTCATAAATAAATAAATAAAATCTTTTCTTTTTTTTAAGACTGATATATATAGAAGCCTGCAGGCAATGGCCAGAGATAGGCAAAGAATTGTGAAGCAAATTTTTTCGACTTTTGCCAGTATAACAAACAACTTTATAAAGAGTATGTATTTAGTTTATTGTAAATATTACTAATATAAAGGATGTGTGACACCCAAATAAAATATAGAATAGTCTTTATTGCAAATTCTCTATAGCCAATTAATTCACACAAAATACTTTCAGCTGATTTAGCCAAGCTCTTGTTTTTGTAAACAATGCATAAACATAATTGATGAAGATGCATAGTCCCAACACAAATGTCCCCTGATGAGTTTGTTACAAAAGTGTAACAATAAAGGTACCTGTTGATTTCACTTGTTTATCAATGACTTGAGAGAATTCTTTGCTGAACTGGGTAGTACTTTCTGAAAGTTGGAAGAATAGTTTCTCCATTTATTGGACTATTCACCCTGTGGCAGCTACAGCCAGGATACACTTTTAAGTTCAATCAAATTTTTAATGTTTCTTATTGACAACTTTCTTAAGTCCACAGCAGACAGTCAACAAAACAATAAACTGAATTCTGATTTCTTTTGTTTGCCAATTTTCATAGCGTATACGCTCTCATCATGGCCAATTTTAAGTTACCAACATGATGTCACTGAACAAGCAGCTGGGAAGAGACACACAAGAGAACACTCACATAGTATTTCCACCATGCAATTACAAAGGCTTAAATATTTCCAAGATCAAAGATAATAATTAAATGTAATAAAACAATCAGAAAGTAATAAGTGTTGAATATTATTTCTGTTTTAATATAAATTTATTTAACTGTAAATTTGCATATGTATAAATTTTTAACCCTGACTGTGTTTAATAACTGGCTCCAAAATGCATAAAAGTGAAACAAGTGGCACTCATGAGTAGAGTAAGACAGCTCCAACTCCAACTCCCCACTATTGTGTAAGCCAGCTCTTTTTCTTTCAAACCCCTTTTCTCTTCTCTCAGGGTGGTTTTATTCTAGGTGCTCACACAACTCTACTTTTCCCCTGAGCAATTCTTCCAACATTTCTTCTACTTAAATAGTCTTCTTTGCCTGCATTTTATTCTAGGTGACCACACAGCTCCACCTTTCCTGTAAGCAATTCTTCCAACATTCTACCTAATATTCCAACAATTTACCTAAATATTCTTCTCTGCCTGCATTTCTCTGTCTTTCCACAATCTGATCTTAATATTATAGCATTAGAAAGAATATGATAAAGTAATTCACACTAAGTATGTGTCAAAAATAGTTAATATATGTCTTGTTTAATATCTGTAATACTAAGACTCCAAATAAATGAATCTCTAATGGTAAAAATTTTATTTGTAATGAGTACCGGGAACAAAGATATCTGGAGGCAGATATTTCAGGTCATATCATGCACTTGACATGAATATTTTTGTGATTAGTATATTTTGTGTAAGTATAACTACACCTCTCTTATATAGCCTGGGGATTAACAATCCTGCTAACTAAGTAAACTTCTTTTTACTAAGACAGTCTAAAACACCCAATTCTACTGTTATTCCTGTGGTCCACCCATTGTGAACTATATTTTCCTAAGAATGTCGTGTTCTCTTTAGCCTCCAGGTGTTCCCTCAAATTATTATCTCTACCTAGAGTACCCTCTCCACTCTCTACCCCTACTCCTTGATATTCAGATATTTCTGCATCAGGTGAGCCAGAATTTTCCCTGAGAAATCTACCCAGCCCAGGCCACTCTTTCTGAATTGACAGGCTCCTCCCAGGTACCCTATAGCATCCTGTGCTAGACTTGTTTCATTAGCCTCTATAAATGTCTTGTTACTTCCCATTTGGCTGGGAATTCCACAAAGAGGAAAAAGAAGGTTACTTTGTTCATCAGTTTTTTCTGACACCCAGAACAATGCCCAGAATCTTGGTGCCACTGGGCAAATACAGGTTGAATTGCATTGCTGATGATTCTGGGGAGGAAAAACCAGAGCACTGAGATTATGAACATGCTGCCTATTTGCTTCTTCCTTAGGATATAACTGTATTATTTTGAAGGTCTTTTAAAGAAGATACATTGTACTTGACTGAATTTGATTGGACGGGTAACTGGTTAACAATACAGTGCAGCCGACCTGCTTCCTGAAACACTACCTTCTCTATTCCTGCAAGCGCCCCAGGGGATACAGGAAGTTGTTAAAAAGCCATGCCTAATTATACAAGAAAGCAGAGAAGACACTCTAGTCACTAGAATCCAACTGAACATTTGCCTGCCTTATTCCGTCAGCGTGAGAAATTCCAACACTCCACATAGGATAATGACAGAAATCTTTTAACCATGGTTTGCCGGGAATAGAGTAGCTATCTCTCTTCCGAAGTGAGTGTGAACCAGATGTGAAAATAAATGAAATCTTGACAAAACTTGCTGATTTTTCAACCTGATAGACTTGTTTTGTAGATAAGGAAAAGTTATGACACATTACATCATCTGTCAGACACACTGCTTAATTTGAATCTCAATTCCAGTAATCATTACCAGAAAAGAGAAAAATGATGTTTTTGATCAAAGCCAGTCAAAAAGGTTGTCTCCTCCTCCTCTCATTCTTCTGGAAGGCAATGCTATTCAAATTTAAAACTGAAGCCACTTTTCCCCTTCCTTACAGTGCCTAAGAAAAGAACAGCACACTATTAAGTACTATTACTAGCAGCTAGTACAAAAGGACAGGGATTTGCATGAGAACAAGTGCTAAGAGTTGAGCTTCAGGCAAGGAAAGATCATTATTTATAACAAGCGGATCTGCTTCTATATGATTAACGGAAGAACAGCGAATTAATGCTGTTATCTTAATATTGTTTAAATGGCCTCTACATGTGGTGCTGAGCCAAGCCAGGCAGAGTGGGTAACACAAAATAAATGTCAATCCAAGAGAGATTTCTGGGAAACATATTCACCCGGAGAAAATTTGCTTAATTAATGGCCTCAAAATGATAAGCTCTGATAAGCCTCTGCTGTGTGGTATTATTTTATTTGGGGAAACAGGACACAGCCCGATTTAATGGGATTTTCTTCAGAGATTGGTAAAACTGGTAAGCTTCTGGATAATTATCAGCCATATTAATGATTTCTTCTTTTCCAAATGTAGTTCACGCCCTAGGTTATCTGGGGGAATGGATGAGGAAAGTATGAAACTAGAATGGTAGCATTTTATTACCTGTGGCTTTAACTGTCTGCTTGAACAGGAAGGTGAATTTTTAAGACACAAACAACAAGCTTTCTATTACCCTTGAAATAAGACTTCATTAGATGACTGCTTTAGAACCAGCCACCCATAATTGGTGAAACTCCCATGTTAAAGCAGATTTAAATGGGAATGTGTTACTAATTGTCCTAAGATTAGAAGTGCCTTTATAAAGTGTGCTAACCAGGAGCCCACATTTCAGGGATCTTGTTTCTGCCCTCAAAGCAAGCTTCAGTTATGAGATAACATTATCAGTGATTCCTGGACATTTTTCTATCTCTTAAAAATTAACTATGTAGGATGAAGTTGTAGGCAGAGGACAAGCTGAAGGCAGGGATGTGTACGAGATAAATATTTATAGTTTACAATACTTGAATAATATTCCAAACAAATGAATAATATTCCAAACAAATGATCAGCAGTTGGGGTATTTCTAAAACATACCAGGGATCCCTGAAACGGTTTATAGAAATGCACCCAAAGATACCAGAGGTTTCACAGTACTATGGGATATGTGAGAGGAAGTTTTCCATTTTCTGAAAGATTCTTCACATTAATGTAGTAGGTAAGAGATCAGATTGGCAGGTATAGGTGAAAACTAGCAAAGTCTCCTGTGCTCTACTCAGCCTTTCTCTTTACCTCATTTTAAGTGCCTTTTTTTTTTTTTTTCTTTTTAGGGAAGACTGCTGCTTTCCAACCATCCCCTATCCCTTCAGTGACAATCACCTGCTACATTTCTCAATTTTTTCCTTACCTGCTTATTGTTCTTTCTCTCTAGCAGTGCTTAGCATGTAAGAGAACACAATAGTTCTTTTAGGACTTACATTCTGCAATACTGCTGTGACCTTTGGAAAGTGACCACAAAGTGACCTGAAAGTTGTACAACTTTTTAAGAAAAAAAATCCTTATAATAATCCTGGATGGCCTCCTAATGAGTACGTATTTTCACACCATTACATGCACTTTCATATTTTTCCTTGTTTATTACATTTTTAATTATTAATTCGAGTGAATTTGAGATATAGATTCTGATTATCTGTACTCAAACTCTGGTAAACTCTATAGCAAAGTACATCTGTACTCTTATGGACTATCAATAATAAGAAGTCAATTTGGAAATTGTACATTAGAGTTCATTCTGCTTTCCATGTAGTTGTCCTTCTTAAATATGCCCAGAACACATAAGGGGAAATAAAATTTGTGCTTTCACTGCAGTGTTTCTATCAAGTATTTTCCCAATAATAGACTATTTTTAAGAAGTGTTAAAGTAAAGAGTCCCACGGTCAAATTCATTTGGAAAATGAATTTCTCAGAATCCTTGATAAGTTGATGGACACTGAGAAGCACTAAGAGGGAATGAGGAACACTACATAAAACAAATTTCCTTGATTATGCAATCTTTCTTTTGCAGTCTCTTTACAGACCAGTTCTTCACACACACACAGAACACACTTGGGGAAATTCTACTTCATTGCAAGTTTTCTGGTAAAAATCAGGGCGACCTGGCTGTGCTGGGGAGGGTGAAAGATAGTATGCATACTGCCCTCCTCCTCACTGCTATGCCAGTTACCAATAAATCAGGTGTGACAGGTTACATTGTGCCCTCTAAAAAGATACAGGCATACCTCATTTTACTGAGCTTCATTTTATATTGCTTTGCAGATATTTTGTTTTTTACAAATTGAAGTTTTGTGGCAACTCTGCATCGACCAAGACTATGGGTACCATTTCTCCAACTACATTTGCTCACTTTGTTCCTTTGTGTCACATTTGGGTAATCCTTGCAATGTTTTAAACTTTTCATTATTGTTATTTTTTTTTATGGTGATCTGTGGTCAGTCCTGTGATGTTACAATCACTGTTCTGGGGTGCCATGAACCATGCTGATATAAGACCAGGTTAATGGACAAATGTTGCATGTGTTCTAACAACGCCAAACAGCTGTCAACCTAAAAGCCATTTCCATGTCTCTCTCCTTCTCCTTGTACCTCCTCATTTATAAAAACTCTGAAATTAGGCAAGTTAATAACCATGCAATGGCCTCTAAGTGTTCAACTGAAACGAAAAGTCACATGTCTCTCCCCTTAAGTCAAACGTAAAAATGATTATTTGGGAGACACATCAAAGGCCTCCTGCACCAGTTACCAAGTTGTGAATGCAAAGGAAAAGTTCTTGAGGGAATCAAAAGTTCTACTCCAGTGAACACATGAATAAGGTAGTAAAATGCCTTATTGTTGATATGGAGAAAGTTTTAGCAGTCTGGAGAGAAGATCAAATGAACCACACTATTCCCTTAAGCCAAAGATTAATCCAGAACCAGGCCCTAACTCTCCTCAATTCTATTGAAGGCTGAGAGAGTGAGGAAGATGCAGAAGAGAGGGTGAAGCAAGCAGAGGTTGGCTCATGAGGTTAGGAAAAGAAACTATCTTTGTATCATAAAAGTGCAAGGTGAAATAGGATGTGCTAATGTAGAAACTGCAGCGAGTATCCAGAAGATCTAGCTAACAACATTAATGAAGGTGGCTACATGAAACAACAGATTTCTGATATAGATGAAATAGCTTTCTGTTGAAAGCAGCAGTCATCTAGGACTTTCACAGCTACAGAGGAGAAGTCAACACCTGGCCTTCAAAGCTTCAAGGTGCAGGCTGAATCTCCTGGTAAGGGCTGACGCAGCTGGTGACATGAATTTAAAGCCCATGTTCACTGACCATTCCCCAAAGCCTAGGGCCCTTAAGCATTATGCTCAATCTACTCTACCTTTGTTCTAGAAGTAGAACAATAAAGCCTAGATGACAGTGCATCTGTTTACACCATGGTGTACTGCATTATTTTAAGCCCAATGTTGAGACCTACTTTTAGGGGGTCGGGTGGGGTGGGGAAGAGATTCCTTTCAAAATATTACTGCTCACTGACAATGCACCTGGTCACTCAAGAGCTCTGATGGAGATGGACAATAAGATCAATGTTGTTTTCATGCCTGGTAACATGGCATCTATTCTGGAGTGATTGCTGCTTTCAAGTCCTGCTATTTAAGAAATACATTTCATAAGGCTATAGCTCCCACAGGTGGTAATTCTTTTATGGATCTGGGCAAAATCCATTGAAACCCTTTTGAAACGGATACTGTTCTAGGTGCTATTCAGAACATCCATCATTCATGGGACAAAGTCAAAATATCAACATTCTCAGGAGTTTCAAAGGAGTTGACTCCAACACTCCTGAATGACTTTGAGGGGTTCAAGACTTCTGTGGAGGAAGTAACTGTGGATGTGGTGGGAACGGCATCAGAACTGAATTAGAAATGGAAACTGAGGATGTGACTGAACTGCTGCAATCTCATGATACAGTTTGAACAGATGAGGGCTTGCTTTTTAGGGATGAACAAAGAAAATGGTTTTTCTGGAATGGAGTCTGCTCCTGGTGAAGACGCTGTGGAAATTACTGAAGTGACAACAAAGAAGCATTTAGAATAGGACATAAACTTCCTTGGTAAAGTAGCAGCAGGGCTGTGAGGATTGCTTCCAATTTTGAAAGACTTTGTACTATGGGTAAAATGGTATCAAATAGTAGTGCATGTGGCAGACCAATCATTTGTGATAGGAAAAGTCAGTTGATGCCCCAAACTCCATTGCTATCTTAGGAAATGGCCGCCAGCACCCCAAGTTTCAGCAACCACCACCCTGATCAGTCTGCAGCCATAAGCATTGAGGTAAGACCCTCCACCAGCAAAAAGATAATGACTCACCGAAAGCTCAGAGGATGGTTAGCATTTTTTAGCAATAAAGTGTTTTTAAATTAAAGTATACACATTATATTTTTTGACATAATGGTTACTTCACACTTAACAGACTGAAGTAGAGTGTAGACATAACATTTATATGCACTGGAAAGCAACAAGAAAAATTCATTTGACTTGTTTTATTGTGATGTTTGCTTTTTAGAGCGTGGTGATCTAAAACCAAAACTATGTCTCTGAGGTTGAAATCCTAACAGTGGTATCTCTGAATGTGACCTTTGTTGGATATGTGGTCTTTACAGATGTAATCAGGTTAAAGTGTGGTCATTAGGGTAGGCCTTCATCCAGTCTGACTGGTCTTATAAAAAGAAGTTAATTTGGATACAGAAATAGACACACACAGAGGAAGGTGACACAAAGGCATGTGGGTAGAATGCCACCTGAAAATGGAAGCAGAGACTGGCGTGATGGATCTACCAGTCAAGGGATGTTAAAGACTGCTGGCTTTCACCAGATGCTAGAAGAGATGGAGTAAACAGATTTTCCCTCAGAGGGAATCAGCACAGTTGATATCCTGATTTAGGATGTCTGGCCTCTAAGACTGACAGAATGAATTTCCAATTGTTTAAGCAACCCAGTTTGTGATACCTGTTATGGCAGCACTAGGAAATTAATACAGATTCTGCAAATATGAAGGGATGTGCCTCTATAACAAATATCTTAGAATGTGGAAGTGGTTTTGAAATTGAGAAATGTGTAGAATCTGGAAGAATTCTGAGGTAATTATTTGAAAGAGCCTAGCTTGCCTTTAAGGAACTGTTGGTAGAAATATGGATGTCAAATGAGCTTTCGGTGAGAACAGAGAGAGAAATGAGGAATATATTATTAGAAAGGGGAAGAAGAGCAATCCTCATTATTTAGTGGCAGAGAACAGAGCTGAGTTATTTTTACTCCTGGGAGGCAAGTCAAACTTATCAAGGGATCAACTTAGGTATTTATTTAGCTGAGGAGATCGCCAGGCAAACTGTGGAAGGCACAACCTGGATTCCCATTCCTGCTTATAGCAGATATGAGAAGAAAGAGATAAATTGAAGGAATTCTGCCTCAAGATGATCTAAGAATATAGTTTAAGATACCATGCTTATTATTTATTATATAGGATATATTGTATAGGACCTATTGTAGAGGCTTTCCCTCTACTAGAAAATAACCCAAAGGCAAGTATCCTAGTCTGTTCTGTTCACTAATATTTCCCAACTGCTCAGATGCTCTTAGATGCTCAATAAGCATTAAGGGGTGAATAAAACGAATGCATCGGGCTGAAATTCTCAAATTAGGTCCAATGCTTCTCATGCCTAGGTTTTCCAACAGGTGTATAAAAGATTGAGACTTCTTACAGTGTTTCTAATTAGGAAAATACTAATATCTTCATCTCCAAATGAAAGGAATTAACATGACTATACTGGATATTAAAACAGAGATACTAATATAAAATAAATCAAAATCAAAATCTACCTGATAACAGGACTCAAAACAGGGACTTTTATTTAACTTCTTTGAAGAACAATTAAGGAGTTTCAGAAAAAGAATAGTTTATTTTATACAGATGCAAATTTGAGGCCACATATGGAATTTGTTCTCAAATAAGGTCTTAGCATTTTATTCTTAGGATGAGATTTGGTAACAGCTGGGTAGGCTTTAATAGCATAAATCCTATAAATAGTAATGGCAAACGAAGATCCAAGCCTCCATAGAATACATTAAAGCCATAAAAAATGATAGCTGCCTTTATTTTTAAGTTAATCAAACTGCCACCTTAAATCCCTGTTGTTTTAAAAATGCTGCATAAAATGATATAGACTTTATATGAACAATCCAATATGTTAGGCAATGAAAACAATAACCAAATTGACTTTGCCCACCCCTTCTCTGCTCAGTTTTCATACAACTAGTCTTTTAAGACTAGCTATCACTCTGCTATCAATTAATTAAAAGTTTTATCATCTTCTTCATTGCTATATTTGCATATATGCCATATTCTGGCAATAGAGATATTTATTTATTTATTTATTTACTAACATATAATGTGCTTTTTGCCCCAGGGATACAGGTCTGTGAATCATCAAGCTTACACATTTCACACCACTCACCATAGCACATACTCTCCCCCATGTCCATATAGAAATCTTTAAATAAACTATTTAAAAAATAATTTTGTCGATGCAAAAAACCAAAAAGTCGTTATAATTTTAATTCATGTATAAATACGTCTATCTAGGAAACATTTCCTTATGTTCCTCAAATTTGTAATCAAATTTTCTTTGTTGTTGTTTATTTGTTTGTTTTTGCAAGTACAAGTTACCAAGTTAATGTTTATTACATACATATGCTTTTGACCACCCACTGGCTTCCAATTTCTCATGTTACTAAGGTTTTTCAAATTAATCTCCTTGGATATTTCTTGTATACTTTTGTTCTTTGTGATCCTACTTTTGCTGCCTTACTCACTATCACCTGCATATACTATTTCATGAAGGCTGTTAAGTAACCACTCTTCTACCTTCTTCTACTTCACCACTTCTTCTACCTTTTACCCCTCTACCTTCCTTTCCCCAGTCCTCACCACCCCTAAGTTAGGTTTCAAAGGCAGACCTCTCCTCAGTTTTCTACGTGGGCAATGGGAAACAGTCTTCAAGTCCTGCAACATGTTCATACATCTGCCATGCCCTCCCCAACTCCTGCAGGTAATTACTCAATCCCTCTATTCTATTTTTATTTGAGCATTTGAGGCATGTTTCTGTGAAAAGCTTATCACATTGTTATTATATTTGGAGGCCCACCTCTTTAATAAAATTGTGGGTTTTCCAAAGCATGAACTGTCATTTTTTTTTTTAATACTTTTACCTCCAGTGCTTGGACCAGTACCTGACACAACTTAGTGCCTCAATAAGTATTAATGAACATATCAAACAAAAGTGAAGTTCAAAAAGCAAAAGAAAAAATCAAGTCAATAGTTATTTGTTCTACTGCCATATTAAGTCAAACATTATGGAAAATAAGTGGACTAACTTATATGGCCACCTTTTTTCTCGTTGTGCAACTTTCAGGGTCTAATTTAATATGGTGTGGTATCATTTGGTGGGACTGTAGAATAGAATTGTGCATGTTAGCCTTTAAAGTAATGTTCAGAGATTGATGTGGCTATTTTTTATCTCTCTAAAAGTTTCCCTAAATTTCTCACATTATCATTGCTTTTCTTACTTGGCCAGCCTCTTCTTAGTCTTCTCTGATATGATCATATTAAGAGAACATAATTTTTCTTTTCTTCAATGAATACAAGCAGATTTCTCCAGTTGAAAGGGCTCGAAACAAATCCTCCTAATACACTGATGGATTAGCAAGATAGGGGAGGTAAATATAAAATTAAAAATTTAATTATCATTATGTGTATGTTTTGCTTTTTTTCTTATTTTACTTTCTCATGTAAAATTTTAAACACTCCAAACATAGAGAGGTTGGTATAAAAAAAACTCCTACTGCCAATTAGCTTCAACAATTATTAGTGTTTTTAGTGTTCTATCCTAATTGTTTTAAAGTAAAGCTTAAATAACAATGACAAACAAAACAAACAAGAACTAAAAGGTATTCTTAGGAGTTTTATAAGGAGTAGAGTTTAGGTTGCCAAGAAAGGAAGGACCTGCTTTGCACCTGTTGCAGCAGGAGTCAAGAAAACAAAACCACCTTGCAAAAGGCCCAGAGAGAACTCATCTGTCCCTGGTGTGAGGGGGTATGCACGTACTTGTGGGGTGCATTGATTTTGAAGTGAAATTCAAGACTTGCCCTTAAATAGGGAATGATTTCCCTCTCTCTCTTTTGCTTTTCCCCCCAGTTAGTAATTGTCACATTGCATCTCTAGCAAATTGGTGGGATAAGAATTATAGGAAGCAGCAATGCAGGAAGCCTAACGCCCTCCCCAACCCTCTAAAAGTGGAATCTCCCCTCTGCCTTGGATTCAGTATCTAATGAAAGTTCTTTTTATTCCAGTGTAAAAAAAATAAGGTTTAATGCCTTTTATACTGCAAGGTAAGCTGACTCATTGTCATTATTCAGTTATTCTCTCACTCCTGCACTTATTAAACATTTATTTATCTCCCTGTATGTTCTGCTCAGAGTGGACTTGTAAGTCAATGATGCAAGAACAGAAATGGAAACTAAATGTCATGAGAACATCAATAAAAACTAACAGATTATTTGTATATTTTACTTGATTTCTCTGTCTAGGGAGTCAGTTAGGATGCTACTATGATAGTCTAAAAATAAGAATTAAGCTATAAGAATAGCTGTGAAAGTGGGAAGGATATTGCACTTGATAAAGTTTGGCCTGCTGAGCTTACCTGAGGCCTGCCCATTGATCCTAGCTCAACATAGAGACCTAGATGGCCAGTGTCACACTTCACCTTTTATAATAGGATTACACTAGGCAGTTGAACAGAGGGAATCCATCAAGAGGCTGAGCTATGCCAGTTTACTTCTCTCCATCCAGAACTTGAACTAAGAGGTAGCATAACAGAAATAAACTTGTAGAGTTCAAGTAAGTTGCACGAAAAGTAAATATTATAGGAAAGATTCAAAGAGTTCATCTGCATGGTCCTGCAAGGCTGTCTTGAACCCAGAATTACTCTCCTAATTAAAGCCCCACTGATTTTTTTTCTAGTCAATGGTTCCTATCTTGATTGACTTCAGAATACTTACAACCTTTAACCTACCCTTCATTTCAACTAGCTTTTTTTTTTTTTGAGCTTTTTTTTCCCCAAAGATATATTTTATTTATTTATTTATTTATTTATTTATTTATTTATTTATTTATTTTATTTTCAGCATAATTGTATTCCTTGTTTTTGCACCACACCCAGTGCTCCATGCAATCCGTGCCCTCTCTAATACCCACTACCTGGTTCCCCCAACCTCCCACCCCCTGCCACTTCAAACCCCTCAGATTGTTTTTTGAGCTTTTAAGGGAAGTTGTACCTAACATTCAAAAAGCCTACGCTTAAATAGACAATATTTGCTCTGCTGATGATTTTTCTCTGCTTCTGTACTTAGTGCTCACTCATTTTCACAGTTGTTTCTCACTGTCATCTGTGAACTCTTTAACAACCAGAGGGGCTAACATTTACTGTTTCATTCTTGCACCCCGTTTATAGTTTGGGATATTATTGTGCATACTAAATCTTTGTAAAATAATAAATAAATAATGCATACGAGAGACACTGGGGAGATAGAATCTAGGGGGAATGATATTCAGATGAAGAGAAGCCAAAAATGATTCTGCAATGTGATTAATTTGCATTATAATCTGACTGATTGGTTTCATTTAAATACGTGTTAGGAAATTTCCTGCTTTTTAAAAAGTATAATAACCTGCCACATATTAAAAATATAAGTTATTAAGAACCCTAAGAGGGTTTGTGAATTAATGAATTCAAATTATCTGGCGCTTAGTTCAACAAGAGTGGCAAAACAGCAATTTCACTCCACAAATAAAAGATAAGACTAGAGGATGGATGGATTCCTTTGGGATAGGAGATTAAACTGGCAGAACAAAGGTGTAGCTTTTATTTCTCTCTTAGGGAAAGAAAACTTCTGATAGTACCCTAAATTGAGAAAAAGTGACCACCCACTCTAAAACTATCTTATTAGCCCATTAAAGGCTTATTTCATGCAATTTATAATAGGTTATTTTTCAAAGTCAATGTACCTTATATATCCATGAAAGGACTACAATAAAGAATAGCAAAGGAATAATTTGTGACATATACTTTCCCTTTCAAGGAATAGGCTCTCAGACAGTTGTTCTGTAACTTTGATTATTCCAACAACCTAGCTGATAAAGGCATGACTGGCTGCATTCCTTAACGATGATCATTTTAATTCCCCTAGACCATGAAACAAACAGATGTGGCCTGTGGAAGAATCAATAAAGATTTCCTTTTCCCTCTTTAACTTCATTCCAGACACATTAGAATCTAGAGGGAAATGATACAGTATACATATATATTTTTTAACTATCATATTACTGTAGTGAGTTAAAAAGAATTCCTACTTTACATCAATAATTACATTGAATATATTTACATATTTGATGGAATTACTTTTTGCTAAAATCACTCTTGATACAATGCTACTGTCACAAAATTCAAATATACTAAAAAATTAGAAATATAAAAACTTAGAATCTTTATTGCACTCACAGTTGTTATCTCTCCCTTTCTCCTGTCCCAATATTACCACTTTTTTTTTTCTTTTTGACACATTTAAAGGAAGACACCCTTTGAGAACCTATTCACTTGAAGTTTTGGTTACACTATTGATTTTTAAAGTGACTTATATCATTCAGGTTAGTTGGACATACTGGGAACGTTTCCAGACCTTGGCAAAAACCCAAATTGAACTTTCCTCCAAAAAGTCAGGAAGAATTTCATTAACCTTTTAGTAAGAGGAGGTGTATTTCTCATTTGTTCAAGTCTAAGGCCATGTATTCCCAGGGGAACAAAACAGCCAGACCATAGCACAGTGATCTTTATTTACATCAGGGTTTATATTTGGAAAAGCAAAATGTTGGGATTGTCTTTATAGTCAATAAATGGTTAGTTCCATCCTTTATACTTTTATATACATGTGCAAGCATTTATGTTCATAATAGTCTGTTATAGTCATTAGTGGTCATAATAATGCATTGAGTCAATGCAGTATTTTGAGGTTCTTTCTGAATTGGGAAAAACAGATTAAGTGAAAGGGGGAAAATGAACATTTATGACTCTTAAAATAATTTTAAATATTTTTGATAAGAAAATGAATATAAATAATGGTCCGTTCTGACTATTTCCTACTGTATGAGTGATAAATGATTTGACAAGGCAGAAAATACCAAGGCACTTAACTTAGAATTAAAGGATCAGATGAATTTAGGCAAAATTTTTATCATCAGTGTTATGCAAAGGGTTGTTCCATAAAGTGAATTTTCTAGATATTAATGATCTCATGACATATTTATTCAAATTAGAAGCCAAATTAAACTAATTATAGAACTACTTCAGTTATGTCAAAATTAAGAGTTGTTTGACAATAACTAATATTTCTCAATATTTTCCTAGACTAGGCAAATATTTACCAAATTAAATATTTAGGTTTAGTCAGATCTTTATTCTGGAGGAGGGCAAAAGTGGAATAGTTACTCTGACAATTTTGTGAGAGGTGTTCCTCTCACAATTTTGAGTTTGTGGGTTTGATGTGAAAATAAAAGAATGAGGAAAATATCAGGAGAGTGAAAAAGGAGAAAAGATGGGGAATAGAGCAATAGAACCAACAAAAATAACTACAATATTATTCATCTGTCTCATTTCATATCAAGCGATTCAATTAATTATTGGATAATCTCCACTATTTGTTTCTGTTTAGGAAAAAAATTGTAAATTCAAATGTATATTGTATAAATTTGCTCATCTATGAACATCACAGTAAAGTATTCAGTTTTAAAAATTCCTTTGTAGACCTTAGAATGGTACATTTTTTAAAAAGTTGAATAAAGATACAATGGATTCTTTTTGATTTGTCTGACTTTCATGTCAATTACTCTACTTAACTTCCTTGTTAGAACTTGCACATCAGCAGGTAGTATGGAGTTCTGCAGCATATCTTTCAATATATCTACTTAGAAAGTGCCCTTTGAACTTAAACTTCTTGCTATCACATCAGTAAAGTGATTCCCATTACAAATGGCTGCATTAACTATTCCCAGGCTATGTAAGAATCCATTTTTTATTGGCATCTCATATATCTGTACAGTCTCTTCAGAAAATAAACAAGAAGATTTCATTGCTTCTGCAAATAATATTAACCAAATAATGAACAGGTTTGCTAGTAGCTATCTAATTTTTGTGCTTCTATGGTGACATTGTGAACTTCTGGCGTTCTTTACGTAGCTGTCCTGCTGCTCATTCTAAATTTGTCAGATTATTTGGCACCTGGTCTGACCTTAATGTCTTGAATGAACTGCTGAGCTATGAAGTGTTCTGATTTTCCAATGCTTTGCCAAATTCCTCCCCCCATCCCTGCCACCTTTAAAATAACAAGGTCAATCACACAAAAGAAAGATGGCAGAATTTCAGGTCCAGTGATGCTGATTATCAGCATAACACATATGGTTCAGCATGACATCAACTTGACCTTGAAGACTATGGCAAGTCCAGCTGGAATTGGCTAAGATTACTCAAAAAGGCAACTGTAAAGGCAAGTGCCCAATTTTCTAAAGATACTTTACCAAACAACTAAGAAAGTACATTTTAAAGTCTGTTTTCAAAGCTACCATCATTTGTTTTTAATTACTTTTCAGGAAAACATTAGTGTTAACTTGCATTGGTCATGTCCAAATAAACAAATTCAGAATTAATGAAGCAAACACATTCTTCAAATAAATTTGTCCTAATAAATTGCATGACTAATTTGAAGAAGTTGTGAAGATGGTAAAAACAACACAGTAGTGGTAGATAATGGCACTCAGAAATATAAAAACATCCTTTTCTATTATTTGAATCAAGGAAAATTGCAGAGAAAAAAATGCCCCAAAAGAGGAATAATTTACACACACCTGCATCTCCTTTCATTGCCTAAACATTACCTATGTTTTATTTTTTAAAGATTTTATTTATTTTGAGAGAGAGAGAGAGCATGAGCAGAGTGGGGGGGGAAACGCAGTCTCCCTACTGAGTAGGGAACCTGATGTGGCACTCAATCCCAGGACCCCAAGATCACAACCTAAGCCAAAGGCAGATGCCCAACTGAGCTACTGAGACGCCCCTGCCTATGGTTTATCTTTCCTAATCTTATGGAATTAATCCCATCTCTTCTTATAGTACAGCCTTTTGTAATTTGGTTTTAGGTAAACTAACATTAAAATACCCCCAAGTTTACCTGAAAATACCCTAGTTTTACCTTAGACTTTTCCAACTCAGCATGCAAGGCAAATTATATTACAGTTCTGATTCCCATTTCAATAGGGCTATATAGAGACATGTTATGATGTCTAATGAATACAGAAATACTATCAGGACATAATATATACACAGAATGTAAGGAATAAAATTTGTAATATATATAGTCTAGAGGAAACGATCCACCTAGTAAGTAAAGCTTCATTTGAGATCCCTTAAAGGCAGCTAGTAGAGTATAAGTTGTGTTTTATTCATTCAAACAAAAATTTTATTGAAGACCATCCATATGCATAATGCCATACATACTCAGTAAATATCGTATCATAGCACTTGAATGTAGGAGAAATGTCAGTAATCTGATAAATGTTTGACAGATGGAAAGAGTGATGCCCAGAGAGGTTAAGTAACAAGTAACGCTAAAGTATCAATGGCTAGTTTAATATAATAGGACTAGACTACTGATGTTATGTTCTTTCCACAAAACCATGGTTTGTCTTCATTTGTGTGTAGATAATGTATGCTTTTTAGAAGTATGTAGAAGATTCTTACCTTTGGAATGAAATAGTATTAAAAATACTTTTGGTGAATATCTTTGGGTATGTATGTATGTGTGATTTTATATATATATATTTATATACATATATATATATATATATATATATGCCCGATAATACTATCATACATCTGATTTAAATATAATTACCATTTTCAAAGCCAAAGTTTACTTCAATATTATTTATTCTCCCTATCTCATTTTCAAAGATATAACTCACCAAAGAGGCTTTTTAAAAAAAAAAAAAAAAAAGTGTTTTGCTCCTAGTAGCAATTTTTTTCTTAGCTCTTTTTAATAGTAATTCAAAGTAAAATGTTGTTTGTTGGTCCTTCCCTTCTCCCTTTTTAAGTCACAGAATTCATTCAGCTGATGAGATCTTCAACAGCGCACCAACAAAATGCCAACATGATTCAGCAGTAATTATGTAATTATTCAAACCTGGAATTGTACATTGAATGATGTAATTAATGTTATACTCAATGATAGGATATTTCAATTGCCAGAGATAATGGATTTTTTAAAAAAGTATGTTGGATCATATATCCATCCTAATTAGGGCTAAGGGAAAGTCAAAAGAAAGTCAGATGAAAAACATACTAAGGATATTATAAAAATATTATCTACTCTGTAATCTTCACCAATCTTTCCAAATACTCTTTGATCACATCTTTTAACCCTTTCCTTGTCACTAAATTTACGTTTCCTCCCCAGGCATAGTACCTGATGTAGTCAGAGCTCAGTAAATGTTTGCTAAGTAAATGAATGAATAAACCTAATAAATGTAGTATTTCTTTTCATACAATATTAGATATCTTGAACTTTGTAATTACTTTTCACATGCCTCATTGCACCTAATAGTATCTGAGCATAAAAAGTACCTGGGATTCTTACTAAAAAAACCCCAAAAAACAAAAAACAAAAACCAGATTTCTAGAACACACTCTTGAAGAGTTTTGGGAAATTTTAAAAGTATCTCAGGAAAGTTATATGATCAGGGAGATTGGGATAATCTAGACAATTTCCTATTTATGTTGCATGTTTCCAGAACATTAGGAGAACATTTTAAGCTTTATATTATTTATATTTTCAATAGAGAAATTAATCATTTATTCCAACTTTATAGGGAGATTCACATCATAAATATTTATCTAGTTCCTATTTTAGAGTCATAGGCATACAGAGGCTTAATGCATCATATTGGCCTTTATGAAACTCACAACACATGAGGGAAATGACATGCAAAAATAAATTATGAGAGCCTAGAAACAGTTTTACATAAACACAGTCAACTGACATTTGGCAAAGGAGCGAAGGCAATATAATAAAGCAAAGATAATCTTTTCAAGAATTGACCATTTACATGCAAAGATAATCAATATAGGTCCAAATTTTACACTCAACATAAAAATTAACTCAAAATGGATCACAGACATAAATGCAAAATGCAAAATTATACAACTCCAAGAAGATAACATTGGAAAAAATCTAGATGGCCTTGGATATAACAATGATATTTTAGACATAATACCAAAGTTATGATCCATGAGAGAAATAATTGATAAGTTAGGCTTCATTAAAATTTTTTAAATGATATCACAATTCTGAAAGACAATATGATCTAAGGCACCTGGGTGGCTCAATGGGTTGCCTCTGCCTTGGGCTCAGGTCATGGACTCAGGGTCCTGGGATGGAGCCCCACATTGGGCTCTCTGCTCAGCAGGGAACCTGCTTCCTCCTCTCTTTTTGCCTGCCTCAGCCTACTTGTGATCTCTCTCTCTGTGTCAAATAAATAAAACTAAAAAAAAAAAAAAAATCCTCTAACCATATGGCCCATCAGCCATTCCCCTTAGGATTAATCCACATGAACTGAAAGCTTGTGCTCACACAAACACCTGCATATGGATGTTTATACAGTTTTATTCATAACTCCCAGAATTTGGAAGCAACCAAAATATCTTTGAGTAAATATAAACTGAAATAGACAATAGATTTTTATTCAGCACTAAAAAGAAATAAACTATCAAGTCATGAAAAGACATAAAAAGGATGTAAGTAAAAAAGTCAATCTGGAGAGGCAAGATGGCGGAGGAGTAGCAGACTGAAATGACATCAGAGCCCCGGAATTCAGTTAGATAGGTAATAAACCATGCCAAACACCTATTAACTCAACAGGAGATAGAAGAGAAGAAGAGCAGCAAATCTAGGAAGAGAAAATCAACCATTTTCTCAAAGGTAGGATGTGAAGAGAAGTAAATCCAAAGCAACAGGAGATAGACTGCAGGGGCAGGGACTGACTCCCAACAAGCGGTGGAGCAATGGAGC
>NC_081559.1:87848836-87886548 GCF_022355385.1 Mustela nigripes | reverse complement strand
GTATCATGCTTAGCGAAATAAGTCAAGCAGAGAAAGACAACTATCATATGATCTCCCTGATATGAGGAAGTGGTGATACAACATGGAGGCTTAAGTGGGTAGAAGAAGAATAAATGAAACAAGATGGGATTGGGAGGGAGACAAACCATAAGTGACTCTTAATCTCACAAAACAAACTGAGGGTTGCCGGGGGCAGGGGGTTTGGGAGAAGGGGGTGGGATTATGGACATTGGGGAGGGTATGTGATTTGGTGAGTGCTGTGAAGTGTGTAAACCTGGTGATTCACAGACCTGTACCCCTGGGGATAAAAATATATGTTTATCAAAAATAAAAAATTAAAAAAAAAACAAAAAACTAAAAGCTTGTTCTTAGAAAATATAAAACTGACAAACCTCTAGCCAGATGCATAAGGGGAAAAAAGAAAAAGAAGATAGAGAATCCAAAAAGTAAAATCAGAAATAAAAGAACATAAAATGGCACCGCAGAAATACAAAGAATAGGAGACTACTATGGACAACATGAAGAACTCTATGCCAGCCAGTTGGGAAACCTAGGAGAAATGGATAAGTTGCTAAAAACATATAATCTTCCAAGACTAAATCAGAGAGATAGACAATCTGAATAAAATGATTATAAGTAATGAACCTGAATAACTAATTTATAACTCCCACAAAAACAAAAGCCTAGGACCAGATGGATTCATAGGTAAATTGTATCAAACATTTAAAGATGATTTAAAACGTATCCTTCTCAAATTACTCCAAAAAATTGAAAGGGAGGGAATGCTTCCAAACTCACTTTATGAATCCAGGATTACCATGATAACCAAACTAGACAAAGCCACCACACACACACACACAAGAAAACTACAGTCCACTTACCCTGATAAACACGCAAGCAAAAATTACCAAAAAGCGTTAGCAAATCAAATTCAAGAATGCATAATAAAGATCACAGAACATAAATAAATGAGATTTACTATAGGGATACAAGGATAGTTTAACATTTACAATCAATCAGTATGATAGACTACATAAACAAAATGAAAAATAAAAATCATCGTTAGCTCAATAGGTGAAGGAAAGCATTTGACAAAATCCAACAACCACTTACAATAAAAATCCTTGACAAAATGGATGTAGACTTAAAGTACCTAATGTAATAATGGCCATTTATGAAAAAGCTACAGCTAACATCATACTCGATGCTTTTTCTCTAAGAGCAGGAACAAGACAAGGATGTCCACGCTCACCACTTTTATTCAGTATGTTATTAGAAGTCCTAGCCAAAGCAATTTAGCCAAGAAAAAGAAATAAAATGCATCCAAATTGGAAAGAGAGAAAAACCATCACTCTTCACACATGACTTGATACTGTATAGAGAAAACAGTAAAGAATTAAATATTCACCTCTTAGAATAAATGAATTCAGTGACCTTGTAGAATACAAAATTAACATACATAAATTGGTTTTATTTCTATCAACCTAACAAATTATCAGAAAGATTGCATAAAATTACAATTGCATAAAAAGAATAAAACATCTATGAATAAATTTAACTAAGGAAGGGAAAGACCTGTATTCTTTCACTTATAAGACATTGATGAAAGAAACTGAAGATGACAGGAATAAATAAAAAATACACTGTGGTTCTGGATTGGAAAAATTAATAGTTAACATATTCATATTACAACCAAAGCAACCTACAGAATCAATGTAATCCCCACCAAAATACAAATGATATATATCACAGAACTGGAACACAGAGTCCTGAAATTTACATGGAATCACAAAATACTCCAAATAGCCAAAGAAATCTTGAGAAAGAAGAACAAAGCTGGAGGTATGGCCCTTGATTTCAAACTATACTACAAACCTGTAGTAATCAAAATAGTATGGTATTGGCACAAAAAATAGGCACAGAGATCAATGAGATAGAATAGAGAGCCCAGAAGTAAACCAACACATATATGGTCAATTAATCCATGGCAAAGGAGGCGAAAATACACAATGGGGAAAAGACAGTTGTCTCAATAAGTGGTGTTTGGAAAACTGGACACCTACATGAAAGAAAAGAAAAGAGATAAAAGATAAAAAAGAAAAGAAAAAGGAAAAGAAAGGAGAGGGTAGGGAAGAGGGTAGGGAACAAAGGAAGGAAAGAAATGGAAGGAAGGAAGGAAAGAAGGGAATGAAAAGAAATGAAACTGGACAACTATCTTACACCTTATATAAAAATGAATTCAAAATGGATTAAAGACTAGAAAGTAAGACCTAAATGCATAAAATTCCAAGAAGAAAACAGGGAGTAAGGTCTTAGACATTAGTGTTAGCAACAATTTTTGGACCAGTCTCCTCAAGCAAGGGAACAAAAGCTAAAATAAACAAATGAGACCAAATCAAACTAAAAACCTTTGCATAGCAAAGGAAACCTAGACAAAATAAAAATCTATTGAATGGGAGAAGATATTGGAAAATCATATATCCTATAAATTATTAATATCAAAATATATAAAGAATTTATACAAATTGATATAAAAAATAAACAATTAAAAATGAACAAAGGACTTTAATAGGCATTTTTCCAAAGACATACAGGGGGCCACCAGGTACATGAAAAGTTGCTTAATGTCATTAATCATTGGGGAAATGCAAATGAAAACTACAATGAGAGATCACCCCATACCAATCATATTAGCTATCATCAAAAAGATTTTTTTAAAAAAGTGTTGGGAAGGATATGGGGAAAATTGAACCCTAATACACTGTTGGTGGGAATCTAAATTGGTGCAGCCACTGTGGAAAATACTATGAAGGATCCTTATAAAGTTAAAAACAGAACTACCTTACATAAAGCAATTCCAATTCTGGACATTATCCGAAGAAAATGAAAACACCAATTTCAAGACCAATTTTCAAGAGATCCATCTTTTTTTTTTTTTTTTTAAGATTTTATTTATTTACTTGACAGAAAGAGAGAGATCACAAGTAGGCAGAGAGGCAGGCAGAGAGGTGGGGGAAGCAGGCTCCCCTCTGAGCAGAGAGCCCGATGCGGGGCTCTGTCACAGGACCCTGGGATCATGACTTGAGCTGAAGGCAGAGGCTTTACCCACTGAGCCACCCAGGCACCCCAGAGATATATATACCTTTATGTTCACTGAAGTATTATTCATAATAGCCAAGATATAGAAGCAATCTGTGTCCAACAATAGATGAGTGGATAAGGAAGATGTGGTATATATAGCCAATGGGGTACTACTCAGCTATAAAAAAGAAAGACTATGGACTCTGAAAAACAATCTGAGGGGTTTGAAGTGGCGGGGGGGTGGGAGGTTGGGGTACTAGGTGGTGGGTATTATAGAGGGCACGGATTGCATGGAGCACTGGGTGTGGTGAAAAAATAATGAATATTGTTTTTCTGAAAATAAATTAATTAATAAAAAATGCAAAAAACAAAAACAAAACAAAAAAAGAATCTTGCCATTTGTGACAACATGGACAGAACTAAAGGGTTTTATGCTAAATGAAGTAAGTGGGACAAAGAAAGACAAAGACCATATTATTTCACGTGTATGTGGAATCTACAAAAAAAACATGAACAAACAAAACAGAAACAGACTCATCTATACAAGGAACAGACTATTGTTTACTTAAGTGGGGAGTTTGGGAGGGGCAAGCAAAATAGGCAAAGGGGACTAAGAGATACATGCTTCTAGTTATAAATAAACTATTTAGATATAATACACAACATGGGGAATACAGTCAATAATGCTGTAATAACTTTGGTGACAGATGGGAATTAGACTTATCATGGGGATAACTTCATGATGCAAAAACATCAGTATGGTGTATATCTGAAACCAATAGGATAGTGCACATCATTTATATTTCAATTTTTTAAAAAAGCACCACATGTTCTTATTTAAAAGCAAAAACCAGAAATACGTAGACACTGAAGTTACAAAATATCCCTGATGAGAAAGCATTTAATTCTTCCTGTTCATATATGCAACACATTAGATTGGGTTATTTATAGAGGAAACAAAATACTTTTCTAATGTAAATTGTGATTCAAATATTGACACTTCTTTTTTCGAAAAAGTTTTGATTTAGCTTGTGTGAGAGTATAGAAATCTGAATCAGCTCATAGAAGTTTCTTCTTATCTCAATTTTTATAAATTTTGAAACTGTGAATTTTAGTATCTCTCAATAAGAGAATAAATAAAAATCATCTACCTGAGAAGATGCTGATATAAATTTTATTTTATTCATTTTCTTGTTGATAGCATATTGATTTTGGTTTTACCATCACAGACTTACAGCAATGTATTAAGATAAAATAATTCCCTCCTTCAGCTTCGTAAGTAAAGCAGTTGATGCAAAAGCTTCATTTTGCTTGCTTAGCATTTGTGTATGTATGTGTCTGTCTGTGTGTATGTGTGTTTTAACTGGCTGCCTTTATGGTTCCAAAGTAGATGACAATTCAAAATACTTGTAATCATGTAAAACTAGATACAGCACTTTAAATGTTTATCGTTAGAACATGCCCAGTAGCAGATGGTGGCATGCCATTTTAGAACCACCTAGAGGCACAAAAATTGTCCCATGTTTTTCATTTTGGCAGATGCACATGCCCCTTTGGCAAACTTCAGAAAACAACTAAAAGACTTACACCTTCAAAACAGATTGTATTTATAGGGGGATGTATGCAATTCAACAGGGGTTGTGCGAAAGACGAATTTCAGAGTCAGTACAATCAAATATATAGTATAGTTAGCACAAAACTTTGGACATGAAATTAGCTCAACTGCATTATTGTCTATCAGCATTTTAATAAACCTTAAGTAATTATTTCCAGAGCAATATTAAAATGAATTTTAATAAATCGATGCATGCCAAATAACTTGTTTTAGTAAAATTCAAATTTCTCATAAAACTCAATTCTCAGTAATGGCATTGCATTTCAAGCATTCATATTTTGATTTGGCATAATGATACTTATAGACTCTAATATCCACTCAATTTTAAATCTGATTGTGAAAATAACTTTTTAGAGTCACTAGAGTCATCAGATATTTCTTCAGAACTTCCTAAATTTATACCTCCCCTTCACACATGCTATTTAGCATACACATACATGTTCTCTCACTCAGCCCGACCGGTGAGTTGTTCCTTTACCAGTCCCTCCCAACCAGACCCTGAGGTGTTTTTTGTTTGTTTGTTTGTTTTTTGTTTTAAGATTTTATTTATTTCTTTGACAGAGAGATCACAAGTGGGCAGAGAGGCAGTCAGAGAGAGAGGGGGAAGGAGGCTCCCTGCTGAGCAGAGAGACTGACGTGGGGCTTGATCTCAGGACCCTGAGATCATGACCTGAGCCGAAGGCGGAGGCTTAACCCACTGAGCCACCCAGGTGCCCCCAGACCCTGAGCTTTTAGGACAGAATTCTCTCCTCTTTACCTTGCTATTCCTATCACTTATGAAAGGGTCTTGCCCAGAGTCAGGGATCAATAAACAATTGAATCATATAATGGACTTATATTGAATTATATACTATCATGAGTTCAAATAACAGCCCTGGTGGGAGAAAATATATGTTGAGTTACTCATTAGTTTCATTCATATCCTATTTTCAGTTTAGCCCCTGGAAAGCCAGTGATTTCCTTTCTCTACTGGCCTCTTGGATTCATAAATGGCTTGGCTTCACTGAGGCCTCCCTCAAGCCTGGCCTTTCCAGGTAAGCTATAGATTGTCCTGATCCCTAACTAAAACTCGCTACTTTGACCTCATCCTTGGAGGCTTGTTAAATGCCTAATTAGTTAAAATGGAGAGTTGAAATGAGAAAAGGAATAGAAGAAAATCATGAAAACTGTAACTTGAATTTTAATCCTTCTCTTTCTTTTATAAAAGTAATAAAATGTACTTCAGCAAATCAAAACATTATGGAAACATGGAAAGGGGAAAATCAAAATCTTCAGGGATAACTATTGCTGATATTTACAAAATATTTGCAAAATAAATTTCAAATTTGATACCACAGCACATGCTGTTAATACCTTATCTCTTTACCTGTCATTGCAGGGTTTTCTCATGTTGTTAAATACTCATTTGCAACATCATGAAATATCTATATATATGTGACTTTATTAAATAAATGATGGAAACTATGGACTATTTTACTAAGGGGCAATCTTTATTCTGGACATTTAGGCTACAGCAAGAAATAGATAGGATCCTTTTTCCTCACAGATATTATAGCGTAATTGAAGAGACAGCAAATGAGAAAAACACATAAATAAGAGAACCTTGGCTTATAAAAGTGCTGTGCCATAGCAAAACTGGCTAATATGACAGGGACTAAAAGATGTGAAAGGGTATGCACTCTTGCCTTTATTCTCTTGTGATTTAAAAAAAGTATTTATATAAAAAGTTTAAACACCTAGTTACATAAATCAATGTGTAAATTTCTAATTATATGCTCCAACGTAATCCCTAATAATGGAATGACTGAGTCAAAACTAGGTGTATTTTTTTTTTTAATTTTTTATTTTTTTATAAACATATATTTTTATCCCCAGGGGTACAGGTCTGTGAATCACCAGGTTTACACACTTCACAGCACTCACCAAAGCACATACCCTCCCCAATGTCCATAATCCCACCCCCTTCTCCCAAACCCCCTCCCCCCGGCAACCCTCAGTTTGCACCCGAATGTTTATAGCAGCAATGTCCACAATAGCCAAACTATGGAAAGAACCTAGATGTCCATCAACAGATGAATGGATCAAGAAGATGTGGTATATATACACAATGGAATACTATGCAGCCATCAAAAACTAGGTGTATTTTTAAAGACAATATCTATTCCCAAATATCAACTGCAACACTTTTAATAATTTAGGCTTCCAACAACAGATTACAAGATTGTCATAATCTACCTGCCAAGAAACAACCTATGTGCTTTCATATATATATAGTGGGGTAAAGTGGAAGAAGATATTATTAGCTAATGCACTGCCAAATTGACAGCCATTACGAAAACTCACCCTGCTATACAAAGTTTATGTCAAATCCATGGTAAGACTGAATCTTTCATGTCCAAGATGAGAACTACTAAGATATGCAGTTGTTGCTACTAGTATTCCTGAAATCCTAGATACTTTTTTGTAACGTGCTATAACACATATTTTTCAGTATTATTAAAATTTGACAAACTTTGGTTAAGGTCAGATACCACAGGCTATTTATTATACTGCACTACAACTGCCAAAGAACAACACTGGAATCGCTGTGCAATATGGATAAGAACTGATATGATTGAAAATATAATCACGTATTTTACATATTCATACACTTGTGGGTTGTATTTTGGGGTCATTAAGTGAGAAATAAAATACTCTGGGTTTTCTGAATAATTTTAATCATAAATACACCTAGGTAAGATAAGCTAATAGACCTACATTTTTTTTATATTATTGTTTTTAAAAGAAAACTAGGAGACTTCCAGGGTCATTTTGTCAGGATCCATAACATAATATATGTGAAACTTGGAAAAGCACTATGAAATAAGCATTATATGTTAAGGAATTTTGTTCCCATATTTTACCAAAGTGAATTTCAAACATCAAAAATGTACCAAAAAATTTGGTCAAAATAGTTTAACATCAACAATTTGATAAAATTTACTACACACTCACACACACAGCTATATCTGCATATAATTCGAATTGCTAAACTGTTGACTCAAAAGACAATATTAAATGGATCTTTTTGTGATAAAAATGTTTTAGTGACAAAATATGTTTATGTTTTACTATAGTCATGAGGATAGCTCATGGTTTAGATACGTATGCTACCACATGTATTAAATATGGTCACAAAGTGACCTGAAACAGATTTTATGCTACATTTAATCCAATCTCTATTTCACCTCTTCCGTAATCCCTCAAAGCAGGTCATTCCATTTTGGAGAAACTCTAGCTGTAATTGTGGACTGAAACTATATTTCTTTAGCAATTTATAGATACAGCCAAACATAACCTCTGTATATTGGCCTGTTGGTTGTTTATTTCTTCCAAGTAGGCTGAAATTCTTTGGCTCAAAAGCCCATGGGTACCAAACTCTTTTCTTTTCTTTCTTTCTTTTTTTTTTTTTTTTTTTTTTTTTACCAGAACCAATTGTTTTAAAATTAAAACAAGCAGATTTCTAGACATTTAGAGTTGTTCTATTTGCATACCCTGTGAAACTAATCCAACCTCTGCTGGCCATAGATAAGATAAGCCAGACACTAGAAAGTTTCCAAACTGTTGTTATCCTTTGGAGCTCCATGACCCAGAAACTCTCTACTTTGCTGCTCAGTGACATCACCTGAACACATAAGCACCCCCTTTGATTCTGATCCCCCACTCTCTGGAAATTCTGTGGTGGAGGAGAATAAGACTTAATGTCTTCAGTCTCTGGACAGTCAGTCTCCTGCTGTTAGGGATTTACCACCACGCACATCTGTCAGAGATTGTATGTGCTACTGCCACCTCGTGGTCTAATCTCTCTCCTTGATCAGGCGCCACATTTCTCAAAACCTGACAAGCCTGCACCGTGTACATAAATTCATTTAACAATTATTAGTATTCTTATGGCTGTTACCTTTATACTGACTTGCCCTCTGAAATGTCCTTCCTTCTTATGTGATGGGCCTTCATTTTTTTAGAACATAGCTATGTTATATCCTATGAGCTTTAGTTTCACAACAAACAATAATTACTTCAACTCTTTCATATACATAAGATTATCATTCTGGTTGTCATCTCTGTGTACATTCTTCTTTGTCAAAATCTCTCTCTGACATGCCAAAGACTGAACATTCACCTGCAGTGTTTGTGTCCTGGGAGGGTGAAAGCTGGGAAATCTTAGGTATAATTGCACTATCCGTCATGCAATACGCCAACGTTTAAGTAGGTACTAATACAATGAGATTAACTGCACTTAGCAATTAAGCCATGTTGTACATCTGTTAGTGTTTAGGAAATACAGAGATGAGTTTATCAGTAACGATCAACATCGTCACAGCAAAAGGGGAGACCTTCCAGATAAAATGGCAACTAAAGTAAGCTGTGGATTAATCACCTAATCATCCCCAAGCTAGAGGGAGAAATGATGGAGCTCAGAAACTTCCATAAATACTGTAAGAAACTCACAGAAGGTTACCTGGCCCTGGCTGAGTTTTGGTCAGATAGAAAATGACATTTAAACACCAAAAAATCCTTGTGGATGGAAAAGGCATGGAATAACAAAAATGAATGTATATATTTTCTTTTCTCAATCTCAATCTAAAAATCTGTGTGGGTATGCTTGCCAGTCCCCTTAGATCATGAGGCTGGCAAGTAGCCCGGCTAGGTCGGCACTGCCCACTGACTAAAATTATGGAGCCTGCAACACTCTGTGATAGGAAATACTTAATAACTGGACAGAAACTGGCCCCCAGGGTTTCTTCCTACCCCACCCTGGCAAAAGACAAACTTTGTTAATTACAACCAAAGAAAACCCCACTTACAAAGGGAAATGGCAGAGATTGAGGTAAAGAAAGTTTCCAGTAAAAGTAGGACTGAATGCTAACAGTGATAACTGATAACTGAATGCTAACGGTGAATGATTATAAAGCCAAATAAATATATTGCTCAGAGTCAACCACCCGTCCCTCCTAAATTACCAATAAGATTTTCAAACCTGGGCTTCTCTCCATCATCCTTAAATTCACATTAAATTCCTAAGAATAGGAGATCACAAAGTAATATCTGAGTAAGGCAGTGCTTATAAAAGAAAGATAAAAGACTAGAACACCTGTAATGGTCACATCGAAATTAATGGTTTAAAAATTTTTTAAATGGTAAAAATAATATAGACCTTCAAAAAGATAAAGGAAGGCATCGGGAAAAAAAAGTTGTGACGATTATTCATAAAGAAAAACCAATTAGGAATACTGAGTATTCCTGAGTATGAAAATACTGAAAATCAAACGTGTTAAATAGCCTGACTGATAACACAGACACAGGCAAAGGATGTCTGCAGAGCTGAAGTGTCAGATAAGACTACAGGAAAGGATAAAGATATAGAAAATTGATACCTTTATATGAATAAAATATGTTTAGGTGAAAAAAAGGTGACATGCACACATTCATTACAAATAATTATTTGTATATTATACTAAAATCTAATGTACACAATATCCATATTTACATTTATGATGAAGCGAGATAAAGGAATTAACGAATGGAGTTGAAAGAGAAAAATTAAAACTAAATAAGAGAAATCTCGAATTAAACAAAATGATGATAACATGCCATGTACTAAAGAGCTTAATTAACTCCTTAACTGGAACTAGAGTTCAAAATGTATAAAAGTGATGAAGTTCAGTTGCTGAAGGTCAACACATATTATCTTCTTTCTAAATCCAAGGAACACTATTGGAAATTAGGAAATCTCCTGAAACAAAAATGTGGTATGTATTCAGAGAACTACAAGTATCCTTTGCTTTTGCTTTACTTCTATGCTTATTTATTTATATTTATCTTCATGCTTATTATACTCACAGTGAGTCATTGTAAGAAAAATTTTTATATTTTATAGTTTTAAATATAATATAATAATAAAATACAATTTTATATTTCCTAGAACATCATTCATTTTTTTTAAAAGATTGTATTCATTTATTTGACAGACAGAGATCACAAGCAGCAGAGAGGCAGGCAGAGAGAGAGGAGGAAGCAGGCTCCCCGCCAAGCAGAGTCCTATGTGGGGCTCAATCCCAGGACCCTGGGATCATGACCTGAGCCGAAGGTAGAGGCTTTAACCCATTGAGCCACCCAGGTGCCCCAGAACATCATTCTTAAAGTGATGTAGGACTTGGCTCAAGAAGAGGCATCTTTTCCTCTGAGATACTAGTCTTTACTTCTAGTTAAAGACTTCTATTAGCTCTTCAGAAGTCCTCTCCTTAATAATAGTCACAACGGACAGCAAACTAGTCAGAAACCTAATTAAAAGCATGATCGTGCCTATTAGTATACTAATCACTATCTGCCTCTACAGCTTTATGAGGCTGAAAAGTTTCTAGTCATCCACATTTATTCTTCTTCCTACTATCGCAATTACGTAATTCATTTGCTTAGCCAATCAATCAATTAAAAAATATGGTGTTTGGATAAAATATTGTATAGTTATACAATGCAAATATTACAATACAAATTGTATTTATTGTATACTACAAATTTTATAATACAATACAAATACAAAATATTGTATAGTTAGCATCTTAAATTTAGTGCACTTGAAAATATGTCTTTAATAGAAAAATGTTTGGTGTAGCATTGTTCCAAGTAGCAAGAAAATAAGAAACAACCCATATATGCATCAGCAGATGAATAATTGAGTAAAATCATGATTCTATTAGAAATAATAAATATTCTGTATTATATATGAATTACTATGAAGCGGTGCCCATGTCCTTTTATTAATGAAAACTGTAAGGGGAAAAATTATATAGAGTATGATTCCATTATGATTTTTTTTTAATAGAAAGGAAACTCCATAGTTTTGAACTTAAGTATAAGACTAGAGTAAAAGATATGGTAGGCTATACACTAAAATATTGTTGGAAACGCTGAGAGAGAGAGAGGATAAATTATAAATATTTCTTTATATACCTCTGCTATACTTGAGACACTACAAGGAACATATGCTACTTAAGAAAATTAAAAAATATGTATCTGTGACAAAAATATATGCATAGTTTCATGATATCTAAATCTATTCAAACATATAACAATTTTTGGTATTACTGAGAAGGAAAACTATCCTCATCCTGATCTTATTTGTATGTGCATTTGGTCTTGAGTGATTTTTTTGGTTGTCATGAAAGGCAGAAGCAAAGAAAAGGGAACTAGATAACCTTCAAACATTTGGGAGCTGCTATGAGGGCATACTCATTTAGAAAACTCACTCTGTGGAGTTTAATAACATCCATTTCACAAACCACAGGGTTTTCCTATCTTACAAATCAATTTTATTCTATTACATTGGTGAATTAGTTTCTTTTCGTGGATCGGTTGTTCCACTTTAACTGTTGGCCTTCTTATAAAACGGAAAGACATGTATTAGGAGTACAGAAAATAGTCAAGATAATAGCCCAGCAATACTTGGTACTTAGCACCTAACCTCTTCTTTTCAACTTTTCCTATACCTCAGTGACTGCAAGTAGTCACCACTGAATTAGCTATGACAACCTAGCCACCGCCCCTATTCTGTCAAAAAGGGTTTTTTAGGAGTGTAATGATGAACCGTTCTATTGAGGTTGTCCTCTATTTCCCTGTAATCTCATGCAAAGACTTTGAAATCCAAACTAGGTTATCACCATTCTTTTATTTTTAAGACCTAGGAAAACTGAATCTGATGACTGTTAACAATTCTTTCCCTTCTTTAAAAACAATGACCATTATTAAATTTTAAAAGGAAATTTTAAAAAAGCTGAAATAAATGCCCTCTGTGAATATTTGGGTATTTGTATAAGTAAAATAGAGTAAACTTCTACACTCGTATCTTGGTGTACTCATATTTATTAGTGCATGCATATGCAAGATATATAAATATAAATATATTTGTGTATGTGTGTAGACATGTGTGTATATATTTACATACACACAAAGAGAGATTCATTAAATTACTTAAAGAATTTCCTTTTTCAAAATTGGAATGCCATCTTTTCATATATACTTTGTGAATTGAAATATACATAATGTTTGGTGCCAAACAGGTTTTTGGTTTTAGTTTTAATAATAATGTATCATATGTATAATATATTTCCTATATTTAACACAACATTTGAAGGAATTATTGGACCAATAATTTATTCCAAACTAGGTAAAATGCTTATAAACAGACCCTAAGTTAAAAAGCACTTCTATACTTCCCTACAACCACTCATTTTGTTAAGATCTTATTGACATATAACTTTATGTAAGTTTAAGGTGTACAATGTGATAATTGGGTATGTGTGTATATTGTTAAATGATTATCATGATAAGGTCAGTTAACACATCCATCACTTCACATTATTTTGTGTGTGTGTGTGGTGAGAAGATTTAAGATTTAATCTCTTAGCAACTTTCAAGTAATGAATACATTATCGTTAATTAGAGTCATCATGCTGAATAGCAGACCTCAGAACCTATTTCTGGTATAATTGGAAGTTTGTATCCTTTGGTTAATATATCCCCGCCTCTCAGTCCCCTGGCCACCACTATTCTTTTCTAGGAGTCAAGCTTTTGTAGATTCTACATATAAGAAAGATCATACAGTATGTATTTTTTATCTAACTTATTTCATTTAGTATAATGCCCTCAAGGTCCATCCATGTAGCCACAAATGACAGGAGTCCCTTCTTTTTTATGGCTGAATAATATCCATTTTGTATTCCATATTTTCTTTATCCATTTTTCTGTCAATGGACACCTAGGTTCTTTTCACATCTTGGCTCTTGTAAATAATGCTGCAATGAACAAGGCAATGCAAATACCTCTTTAAGACAGTGATTTCATTTCTTCCATATATATACATATATATATATATTCAGAAATGGAATTCATAGATAATAGAGTAGATAAATTTTTAATTTTTTGAGGGACCTCCACATTGTTTTCCACAGTGGTTATTCCAACTTACATTCCCACTAACAATGTTCAAGGATTCCCTTCCTCCACATCTTCACCAAACACTTTCTGCTTCTTATTACCTTTTGGAAAATAGCCACCCTAACAGGTGTGAGGTGATATCTAATTGTAGTTTTAATTTGCATCTCCCTGATGATTACTGATGTTGAACATCTTTTCATGTTGGCTATTTGTACATCCTTTTAGAAAACAGTCTATCCAATCCCTCTGCTCATTTTATAGTCAGATCATTTGAGGTTTTGTTGTTTCATTTTTGCTATTGAATTATGTGAGTTTCTTAAATAGTCTACAAATTAACCTACTCTCTGATATATAGTTAACTAACAAATATATTCTCCCATTCCCTCTTTACTCTGATGATTGTGTCTCTTCCTGCTCAGAAGCTTTTTAGTTTGACATAACCCCATTTGTTTATTTTTGTTTTTGCTGTTTTTACTATTGGTGTCATATGCAAAAACAACAACAACAACAACAACACAATGCTAAGGAACTTTTCCCTTATATTTTCTTCTAGGAGTTTTATGGGGTTTGGTATTACATTTAAGCCTTTAATTTATTTTTATATTATTTATTTATTTGACAGAAAGAGAAATCACAAATAGGCAGAAGTAGGCAGAGAGGCAGGCAGAGAGAGGGAGAAGCAGGCTCCCTGCTGAGCAAGAACATGCTGTGGGCCTTGATCCCAGGACCCTGGGATCATGACTGGAGCCGAAGGCAGAGGCTTAACCCACTGAGCCACCCAGGCGCCCCAACCTTTAATCTATTTTGAGTAAATGTTTGTATGTGGTGTAAGACAGGGCTCTAACTTCCTTTTTATGCATGTGGTTATCCTGTTTTCCCAGCACCATTTGTTGAAGAGACTATACTTTTCCTATTGAGCGTTCTTGACTACCTTGTCAAATATTATTTGACCATATTCCTGAAATGTTTATTATGTTCTCTTGATCTATATGTCCATTTTTATTCCAGGAACCATAGTGTTTTAATTACTATAGCTTTGTAGTATTATTTGAGATTAGTAAGTATCATATCTCTGATTATGTTCTTATATTTCAGGATTTCTTTGGTTATTTGGGGTCCTTTGTAGTTCCACAGAAATTTTAAGATTCTACTTTCTATTTCTGTGAAAAAAGCCATTGGAATTTTAACAGGGATTGCACTGAATCTATAAATGGCTTTGTGTATTATGGACACTTTAACAATATCAGTTCTTTTGATCAAAAAATATAAATGTCTTTCCATTTATATGTGTCTTCTTCAATTTCTTTCATCAGTATCCTATGGTTTTTAGGGCACAGATCTTTCACCTCCTTGGTTAAATTTATTCCTTTTTTAAAAGATTTTATTTATTTATTTATTTGAGAGAAAAATTGAGAGAGAGAGAGAGATCACAAGCAGGAGAGAGGAACAGAGAGAGAAGCAGACTCCCCACTGAGCAGGGTGCCCAATGCAGGACTCAATCCCAGGACCCTGGGATCATGATCTAAGCCAAAGGCAGATGCTTAACTGACTGAGCCACCCAGGTGCCTGGTTAAATTTATTCTTTAAGTGTTTCAGATGCTATTGTGAATCAGATTGTTTCCTCTATTTATCTTTCAGATATCTCATTGTGAGAGTATAGAAATGCAACTGATTTTTATATGTTGATTTGTGTCTGGAAACTTTGCCGAATTTATTAGTCCTAACAGTTTTTTGGTGGAGTATTTAGAATTTACTGTCTTTAAGATCATGCCTTCTTCAAAGAGAAACATTTTCACTTTTTCTTTTCTAATCTGGATGGTTTTAATTTTTTTTTCTTGCCTAATTATTCTCTAGGATTTCCAATAGTATGCCAAGTATGAGTGGGGGGAGTGGGCAACCTTGCTCCTGATTTTGAAGGAAAACCTTTCATTGTTTCACCAGCCAGTATGATGTTATCTGCAGGCTTGCCATCTATGCCTTTAATTAGGTTGAGGTGTGTTCCTTTTCTACTCAATTTGTTATCGTCTTTCATATCATGCAAGTTTGTTGAATACTGTCAAAAGTTTTTCTGCATCTATTTAGAGGATCATATGATTTCATCCTTCTATTAATGTGGTGTGTTACATTTATTGATTTTTCAAATGCTGAGCCATTCTTTCACTGCAGAGATAACTCTCTTTTGATCATGTTTCATAATCCTTCTAATGTGCTGCTGAATTCAGTTTGCTTGAATTTTGTTAAGAATTTTTCATCTATATTTTCCTTGTAGTGCCTATATTAAGTTTGGTATCAGGATAATGAGTAAACTTGTAAAATGAATTTGATAGTGCTCCTTTCACTTCAATTTTTTTGGAAGAGTTTGAGAAGGATTGATATTAATTATTATTTAAATGTTTGGTAGAATTCATCAGTGAAACCATCTGGCTCTGGGCATTTCTTTGTTGGGAAAATGTTGATTACTGCTTCAATCTTTTTAGTCATTATTGGTCTGTCCACATTTTCCATTTCATCATGACTCAGTCTCAGTAGATCATATGTTTCTAGGAATTTACCAATTTCTTTTAAGTTTTCCAATTTGTTGGTATATGTCTTATGATCTTTTTTACTTCTTCAGTGTCAGTTATAATGCCTTCTATTTCATTTACAGTTTTATTTACTTGAATCCTCTTTGTCTTTTTCTTGCTTAGAGTAGCTAAAGTTTTGTCATTTTTGCTCATCTTTTAAAAAACCAACACATTTTCTTTTTTTTTTCTATTTTCTTTTTAGTCTCTATTTCATTTATTTCTCCTCTTTCATTTATTTCTCCTCTAATCTTTATTTCCTTCCTTCTGCTAACTTCTGGATTAGTTTTCTCTCTCCTTCTGATTCACTGAGGTGTGAAGTTAGGTTGTTTAAGTGGGATCTTTCTTGATTCTTAATGTCGGCATTTATTGCTCTAAACTTCTTTCTGGAATTGCTTTTGTTGTATCCTATAGGTTCTGGTGGTTGTGGTTTTGTTTTTGAATAACAAACATTTGAATACCATTTGACAGTCTATAAAATGTTTTCACGTTTAGCTTATTTTACTGTTAGGATATGAAATTACCCAGTAACTAATTTGTTATATGTGAATTTTTATTATGAAATACATCACAGGAATATCATATGTTATAACTATTTCACAAAGTAAGTTCAACAGAAAAATATTAAGAAGAGAGACCCAGACACCTCTTCCTATCTTCACACTGATCTCTAATTGGCCTCTCAGCTTGTGTTTTAAAAACAAATACTCTAAGAGCCCTGAATTTTCCTTCTAAAAATATATGTTGGTTCAGGGTTCAAAATCTACTCACTATCCACCTTTGCTTCTTAGCATCAAGGCTAGGGCCACACTTCAAGACATTGTTCCTCTTTCAACTGCTTCTCCCCTATTAGTCTATGAAAATTCTCTATCAAAACCTTCTCTGCTCTGCAGGTTTTAGACCAAATATTGCAGGAATGGTGGTGTCTTTCAAGTTTCTCTCTCTCTTATTTTAACTTCTATAATAGCCAAATACAATGACAACAACAGGACATTGTTAAAGTCAGTCATCTGGCCATTTAATCACATATAACATGATAGATGAAAACAAAAATGGAAGTTAGAGTCTGAATGAAATTCCAAGGCACCTGGGTAGCTCAGCAGGTTAAAGTCTTTGCCTTCGGCTCAGGTCATGATCTCAAGGTCGTGGGATTGAGCCTTGCATTGGGCTCTGTTCAATGGGAAGCCTTCTTCCCCCTTTTCTCTGCCTGCCTCTCTGCCTACTTGTGATCTCGGTCTGTCAAATAAATAAATAGAGCCTTAAAAAACAAACAAAAAAAAGTTCCAAACACCGACAGCAGCAATGAAAATAGGAAAGAGGGAATGAAAATGAGAAATAATGGGAATATACACTTGTCAGAATTTGGAAGTGAACTCAACGTGCCAAGAAGAGAAAGGATGAGTTTTTGTCATTGGCAACTGGCTAATTCGTCTAAGAACACTACAATAAATAAACAAACGTGAAGTTTTACATATGGCATATTTCTTTATTATTTAAAATTTTTTAATATTAAATAATAACTTTAAATAAATTTTGTTTATTTATTTATTTTTAGTTTTTACTAGTTTCAGAGGTAGAATTCAGTAATTCATCAATTCCATGTAACACCCAGTGCTCATTACATCAAGGGTTCTCCTTAATGCTCATCACCCAATTACCCTTTCCACCCCAGCCACCTCCTCTCCAGCAACCTTCAGTTTGTTTTACAGAGTTCAGCATTTCCTAACAGATGATGTGATACTCCATGTAGAAAACCCAAAAGACGGGGAGGCTGGGTGGCTCAGTCATTAAGTGTCTGCCTTTGTCTCAGGTCATGATCCCAGGGTCCTGGGATCGAGCTCCACATTGGACTCTCTGCTCAATGGGGAGCCTGCTTCCCCCTCTCTCTCTGCCTGCCTCTCTGCCTACTCGTGATCTCTCTCACTGTCAAATAAATAAATAAAATCTTTCTCTGCTGTGAAGTGTGTAAACCTGGTGATTCACAGACCTGTACCCCTGGGGATAAAAATATATGTTTATAAAAAATAAAAAACTAAAAAAAATTAAAAATAAATAAATAAATAAAATCTTAAAAAAAAAGAAAAAAAGAAAGAAAGAAAAAGAAAACCCAAAAGACTCCGTCCAAAAATTGCTAGAACTGAAACAGCAATACAGGGAAAAAAAAAAATCAATACACGGAAGTCAGTTGCATTTCTCTCTTTCTTTCTTTCCCCACCTCCACCAGCTGCATTCCTACACAGTAACAATGATGCAGAAGAAAGAAAAATCAAGGAATTGATCCTATTTACAACTTCACCAAAAACCACAAGATACCTAGGAATAAATCTAAACAAAGAGGCGAAAGACCTATACTCTGAAACTATAGAACACTTATGAAAGAAATTTAGGAAGACACAAAGAAATGGAAAAACATTTCATGATCATGGTTTGGAAAAACAAATAGTGTTAAAATCGCTATGTTACCCAAAGCAATCTACACATTCAGTGTAATCCCTAGCAAAATATCATGAGCATTTTACATAGAGCCGAAACAAACAAACCTAAAATTTGTAGGGAATCTGAAAAGACCCTGAATAGCCAAAGCAATGTTGAAAAAGAAAACAAAAGCTGGAAGAAACACAGTTCTGGACTTCAAGCTGTATTACAAAGCTGTCATCATCAAGACAGTATGGTACTGGCACAAAAACAGACACAGAGATCAATGGAACAGAATAGAGAACCCAGAAATGCACCCTCAACTCTATTTATTTATTTTAGAGAGAGAGAGAGAATCTCAAGCAGACTTTGTGCTGAGCTCAGAACCTAACACTGGGCTCAATCTCAGGACCCTGAGATCACAACCTGAGGTGAAACCAAGAGTTGGAGGCTCAACCACCTGCACCATCCAGGTTCTCCCAAGTGGTATAATTCTTATAAACTTTTAGATTACAAGCTACATATATGTATAGTTTAAAAGACTATGTACACATCACAGACATTCCATAAATTTGGGTTACATTAATTTATGAATGGCAAAAAATGAACAGGGAGCTGAGTCATTAACATCATATTAATCTTACAATTGTAACAGTATGGATTCATATTTTCTAATGGACAGACTTAGAACAGTAATATAAATCTCCACCTGTCCCTTAAACATTTGGCATTTGTTGTCCCCTTTTCTGATGACACAGTTTTACTACTAATGTTGACATTATTGGAATTTATGAATTGAGGATATCTAGAGAACATAATTATGTATGTTGATTGAGCCCTGTGAGTATTCCTTCATCCTAAGAGCACAAGCAAATATCCAAACTTCAATGTCTAGTGTGTAACTGTATAAAACATTATTTCAGGAAGCTATGTTCTTTTAATAGCAAATTACTTCCCTTAGAGGCTGCACAATCACTTCCACATTTAATATGCCTTTAAAATTTTTCATTCATATAAGGTGGTCTTTCTTGTTGCAGTGAAAGAGCTGCATTTTAATGGCATGCTTTATGCTTATAAAATGTTTGATTCTTTGTAAAAAAAAAAATAAATGAAATGAGATGGTTAAAACAAGAATATTTTATGCTTAACATCTTTCTAATAGGGTCTCTGGGTGGTGAAGCCAGTTGGGTATCCAACTCTTTGGTTTTGGTCTTGGTTTTGGCTCAGTCCCAAGGTTGTAAGATTCAGCCCCATGTTGGGCTCTGCACTTATCCTGGTGTCTGCTTAGGACTCTCTGTTCCATGGCATCTGGGTGGCTCAGTTGTTTAAGTGTCTGCTTTGGTTCAGACTCTGATCCCAGGGTCTGGGGATTGAGCCCCACTTCAGGCTCTCTGCTCAGTAGGGAGCCTGCTTCTCCCTCTCCCTCTGCTTTCAGCCCGTCCTGCTTGTGCACTCTCTCTTTCTGCCAAATAAATATACAAAATTAAAAAAAAAAAAGAAAAAAAAAAGACTATGGTCCATGACAGACTATGGACTCTGGGAAACAAATGAATGGTTTTAGAAGGGGGTTGGGGGTTAGGGGGATGGGTTAGCCTGGTGATGGTTATCAAGGAGGGCACAGATTGCATGGAGTACTGGGTGTTATAAACAAACAATTAATCATGGAACACATCAAAAACTAATGTTGTACTGTATGGTGACTAATATAACACAATAAAAATAAAAATAAATAGAAAATTTAAAAAAAGACTCTCTCCCTCTGCCCCTCCCCTTTGTACTCATCCTCAAATAAAGAAAGAAATCTTAAAAAAAAAAAAAAAAGCTTTCTGATAGAACTTCAATTATACTGCATATGTAGAATATGGCCTATGAAAATAGGTATTTAAGAATTTGAAGATTCTGATTTTTTAAAATTATGTTTATATCAAAGGTTCATACATGTTTTTGAACAAAATATAGGACAGTGTGTGTGTGTGTATTCATATCCTGAAAAATAAAGTCTATAAGGGGTGATATCCTTTCCACCAATGTAATGGTTTATGTTTAATTATTTTCTTCTGTCTATCTTAGCATTGCAAATACATGTTTATCCTTATATAGAGAATGTTCACTATGGCTTAGAATTTACTTTGTATTTATTTTTAAACTTATCCCTTTACCTAAAACCTCTCACTAATTATAAATAAAATAATTTAATTTGTTTTGTTTTGCTAATTATAATAAATATTTCCTACTTCTAAAAAATAACATAATTCAACATCAAGCAAATAGCCCATTCAAAAATCAGTGAAGACTCATGAGAAAGAAAATCTCTATCTCATTTCCTAAACCTAATCATTACAGAAAAATGTAAAAATCTAGAATTGGGGATTTGAAATGTTAAAATATATATATACTTCTTACTTAGATTTATTTCAGGATTTATAATGTAGTCTTAAAGACCATAAAAACTACTAAAGAATTTCGAAGTCAGCTCACATCCAAAAGAATGTCATAAGAATCCTTTGATTCATCCTTAAATCACGAAGAGAATTACAGTGTAAAGAAGCATCCAGGGAAGTGGTCAGAAGCTAAACCCAGAAGTCTAAAGTCAGGATATAGAGTTAAGGTCTCTGAAATTGGACCACGTTGCTATGTAGACGAAATATTTAATGAAAAAAATCTCAGACCCTGAAAAAGTGCTGCTCACAGACTGACATTATAATATGAAGTGAACTATATGTTGAAATAAATACCCTGGACACAGAACATAGCAATCATCACCGAGCCCCACTTCCCTGCCTAAGCCACATGACTAACAACAAACTTTTCCCTATTCTCTATGTGCATGCACCATTTGCCCTAAGGATTTATTCCTTTGCACATTCAGCCTCCTTTTCTTTAGCCACCTGGCTACATCATATACAATTATTTACTTTTCAGGTAATATGACACCCCCTGCGTGATGTATAGTTTACAGCAATCAAATTACCTTTCTATAACAATTAAGATCATATGTCACTCTGTAAAAGTATTTTCTATTACTCATTTTCCTTTTCCTTTAGACTGATCTTTCCCTTTTCAGGACTAGGTATCCATTCCTGTCTTCAATATGTTTACATTTAGATTATATTAAACATTTTTTTGAATGTCATGAAATGACCATTTAGGGCACCTGGTGGCTCAGTCAGCTGAGCGCCTGCCTTGGGCTCAGGTCATGATCCCGGGGTCCTGGCTCTGAGCCGTGCTTCATCAGGCTCCCTGCTTGGGGGTGGGGTTGGGGAGTCTACTTGTTCCTCTCCCTCTGCCCCTCCAGCTCATACTGAGTCTTGCTCACTTGCTCTCTCTTTCAAATAAATAAATAAAATCTTTATAATAAAATGACCATTTAGAAAACTAAAAAAAATCGGTCTTTAAATCCACAGCTGTAGAAACATTGATGGTCACTCATTAAAGTCAATAAGTTAATTAACTCTAGAGTTACTCAGGCTTAGCTATGAGGCCTGGTGCTCTCATCTGCCCTTATTTCTGCACCTCCAGATTATGAGTTAAAAAAAAAAAATACCTGCACCTTTTCTGGTTGTGAGAACTAAAGGGGATGTTGTATGTAAAGAAAGTAAAGCTCAGTATCTTTGAATCCACGGTGATATTGAAGAGCATTATTACTCCATCAAAGAGTATTATTTCTCTTTACTTATCCCTATTATTTTATGTTTATTGCTTATCTAATTGTGAGTTCTACACATTTTAAAAGTCAAGAAATTGGAGCTAAGCTAGAAAAATGAAGACAGAAGGGAATTGTTACAACAGCTCTGAAAAAAATAACTCAAGAGGGATAATGACTCACCATCTCTACTTTATTTCTATTTACCTTATTTTCCTTGTCATAAAATAGTTTTTTAATGTCAAGAAGAGGGAAAGTTCTCTACAGAAAAACTGGTAAAACATTTAATGACAAATTGCTAATATGAATTTCTAAGAGAGTTGTTCATTGCCACTATATATAAAATATATATGTAAACAACATACACACACACATACACATATACACATATAAATATATGCATATAAAATTTGGATTGTTTTCTACCAAAGCAAATTTTTAGTTACGCTATATGGTAATTTAATCCTGAATTTATAGTGATTTAAGAGCACCAATTCAGTGCTCCTGGGTGGCTCAGTCAGGTTAAGCATCTGCCTTAGGCTCAGGACATGATCCCAGGGTCCTGGGAATTGACACCCATATTGGGCTCCCTGCTTAGTAGGGAGCCTGCTTCTCCCTCTCCCTCTCTGCCTGCTGCTCCTCCCTCTCTTGTGTGCTTGTGCTCTCTCTCTTTCTTTGTCAAAATAAATAAATATTTTAAAAGTAAGAACGCAAGTTCTATAAAGAGTAACTAGACAGTGTGTTGAATGATTTATATTCATGGGTTAAGATCTTCCTTGTTAATAATAGATAATAATTAAAAAAAATAAAAATCCTGAAACTCCAGAACTAACCCATGGTTAGTCATTTTCTCAAGCTAAGCAAAAAAATACAATTTAGGCATTTTGATATTTAAACAGCCATTTCTTTCTTTTAATCCAATTTCTAGCATGAGCCAACTTAGGAAAAGAAGTGTTTCATCGGTAAAGTGTCAAGTTAAAGAAAGTAAATTTGAACATTGCTCCCAAATATCTTTCAGGTTGCAGAAAAGTTTGTGATTAGCTATTCATAGGAAAAGAATGCTTTGTGAGAATTGTATGACACCTTGTGTTAAGGAAGCTTCTTTTAACAGTAACAAGTAGAATCACAAGCTTTAATGTACAGTCCTATGAGATGGGTAGAAAGGAAGGAGTGGAATAGATAAATGACTTTAAAATGAGATTGATTTTTCTCTTTTTTCTTCAAAGAATGAGAGAATAGTTATATTAATTGGTTGGTGTCTATTTTATTGCCTTTAAAAATAGAGGATAATTCATCTTGATTCCATAATTACCAGTTATACAAACAGCATATGACAAGTCTGACAAGCAGGCTTTTTCAACATGGAATAGATATTACAATGGCAAATGTGTTAGCTAGATTAATAAATCAAGGTTACACCATTTGATAAATTCTTTTTCTTCTTAATAGGAGGTATTATCTAAGTTCACATGCTAATTTGAAAATGTCTGTATGGCGTGTGTTATTGAATATCAAATACTTCACTAACCTTGATTGACTAATAGAAAATATTTTCCAAAACATTCCAAAAAGTACAACTGTATATTTTCTTCTAGAGAAGAGTTGACTTGGTTCTTGGAATAAAAGATTGTGTTTTTGCTTATAAGATTATAAAATTATTATAGGTCACATGAAGGTCGTGCTACCCCCCCCTACTACAGCATTGCTCTGGACCAAGTATTGAGTTAAAAGGAATCCATCTGAATTCCACTAAACACTAACAAAGCTAAAGGGAAAGGAATTCATAAACCCATATGTGTCATACACACAGATCAAACAAGATGGCTACAATCTTGTATCTGATTCTCAGGCCTAGCTAGACCATGTCCTGGAGATGACCCCAGTTGAAACCAGCAGGAAACTATTATCTTTCTCCCATTTTACACTTTAGCCTGGGGTCACAAAAATCTGAGCTGCTCGATATTTCTATTACATTAATGGCACAATTATCACATAGGGATCCACTTCATGCTGCTCATATAGACATGCTTCTGGAAGCAATTTCTGGCTCTGCTGGGCAAGGCAATCTATCAGGTCATTTGTAACCTCCACAAAACCTAGTGGAAAGAGTACAGACTTTGGACTTCTTGAGTATAAATTTTGGCCTTGTATTTATTTGTAGAGTAACCTTGGAAAATTATCCAATACCTTTGAGTCTCAAATGGAGGGTAATAGCTTCTATCTGATAGGAAAATGTAAAGATTTCTGAAAAAAGCACAGGGAAACCAGTCATTAGTGTGCCTCATGCACAGTAGGCATTTAAGTGGAAATTATTATCATCATATACAGTATTTTGTTCATTCCTTTTTAATGACGGATGTCATCTTGATATACAAAATAATCAACACTGAAATAATCTCTCTTCTCAGTTACACTAAATGCTATCTCAAAACACATACAGAAAACAAATGCATGACGAGTATTAATAAATCGAAATTGTTCTGAAAATTATCAAAGAAGGGCTGCCGATCCTGTGATTAGAAAGCTTAGACAGCTATAGGTTCCCATGATGGAAGTAAATGCAGAAGTTACTTTCACAAATGTCTCCACAGTTTTAGGTTTTGTGACTTGCTCAAATGCATATATTGGTTATCATGATCTGTTTCCTTGAGGGAGAAGGTTTGATTTTTTTTCTCTGCTATTGTATCCATGAGCACAGTTCTTACAAAGTACACACCAGGGTGGAACTATTTTGCAAGATTCTAGACCTGCAAACTCAGAAGAAAACAAACAAACCAAATAATAACCAAAAACCCAAACCAGCTTTGTTTCTTAACGGGCAGCATTTTTCACACACGCAGCCAACCTTCTACATACACCATATCATCTTTAAGACAGTGTCTTAAGGCTTGATTTGATAACCTGCACTGGAATTCAGTTTTGAAGCAAAATTCACATACTGCTCTTTATTTAATAAAAAATTTGATAATACCTAAACGGTGGTGAGGCCTGCACTGGAATTAACATGCATTTCTGTTAAACATATAATTTCATCTTCTTTCTTTTTTTTTTTTTTAATTTCATCTTATTTCTTATGCTCAATCTTTCTAAGCATTGAATTATATCATAAATTAGCTTGTTTTGGGCCACCTGGGTGGCTCCGTCAGTTGAGAGTGCGACTCTTGGTTTTACCTCAGGTTGTGATCTTAGGGTGATGATATCGGGCTCTTGAGACTGGGCCTCACACCTGACTCTACAATCCATGCAAAATATGCTCTGTATTCTTTCCCTCTCCCCCTGCTCCTCCCGCTACTGATTTGCACATTCTCTCTCTCTCTCTCTCTCTCTCCCTCTCTCCCTCTAAAATAAAGAAAATCTTTTTTTTTTAATCTTCTAAATCCAAATAGTGATGGTCCAAACAACATAACCTATTTTTTTTCCTCAAAATTTCTTACTGTGATGGTAATGAAATAGTTGTATACATGATGCAAAATTAGGTCCAGAACAGTGGTCACATTTTTAACATGACTTTATTTAAGAGAAAATTAATTTTTTTTGGTAATTCACTGTTATTTCCTGATTTGGAATGATAACTTTTTGCCTCTTTGACTAATGTGTAAACCCTTTAGATGTGCGGGTTCTATATTGTACCTTAAGTACTATACAGTACATGCTATGTATTCACTAAGTAAATATGATTGATTCTTACAGGCCTTTAGATCACAATAAATTTAGAAGGAATATTGTGATTTATTTCTATAATCTACCTGAGTCATAAATCAGTTTGATAGAAAAGTCTTTGTATATTCAGACATAAAAAAGAATGTAATCTTGCCATTTACAAGGACATGGATAGAGCTAGACAGTTTAATGTTAAGCAAAATAAGCTACTTAAAGAAAGACAAATACCACATAATTTCACTCAAATGTGGAATTTAAGAAACAAAACAAACCATTGAAAGGAAAAGAGAGAGAAAGAAACAAACTGAGAGTTAACTACAGAGAACAAACTGACGATTACTAAAGAGGAGGTGGATGGTGGATGGGTAAAATCCTTGATGGGTTCTAAGGAGGGAACTTGTGATGAGCACTGGGTCATGTATGGGATTGTTGTATACCTGAAACTGATAGAACACTGTATGTTAAAACTATAAAAAATTTAAAAAAAAAACAAAAATCTGAAAAGAAAAACTATTGCAAAAAGTCATCCACTATTGAACCATTGATAAATGTCCTGAATTTTGGGAACAACAATCTATTAAAACAATAATCTTCAGGAATATTTCTTCTATTTCATAGTCTAAATTTAAAAAGAGAGAAGTTTTGAATTTCTAAAATGTTAACCGTATCTTCGCAGAGTTTTGTTTCCACACATTTCTTCACCTTTTAAATAAGTGTTTGATTCTTTACAGCAAAACCTTCCCAGATTGTGTTGCTCATCATACTTTTCTTATTGCGTTGTAGACATTCATCAGTTACATTACTCATAAGTAGTTGAGACATCCTCATCAGTGATATGTTTCTCTTGATTCTTTTTAAATTTGCTTTTCCAAACTTCCAGTTAGTTTTCTGAGCTATCATTTCCACAACTATTTCTCTGCCTTAATTAACTGGAGTGGTTTTTAGTTGCTGCAACCAAGATCTCTGATTAATATATATGGTGATCTGCTAATGCAACCGATGAGGATTTTTTTACTCTTGCCTGAAAAGTCTGATGGGAAAATTGTAAATCTTTTTTGACTTCTGCTTACTACCAATGTTTGTGAGTTCTGCTTTTCCTCACCCTTCTTCCCAAGCTATGATCTTGATAATAGACATCTTGTCTTTAATTCCACTGGCCAAACTGAAATTCCAGTGTGGCTTTATAGCATCTTTCAGGTATTTTTTCACCTCCCATTCCTGTTCACAAGAAGCCTAAATTCAGTGCACCATGGAGGAGCAATGCTGTTACAGATTCACCCCAAACAGGGTGGTGGAACCAACCTGTATCACAGGAAAGAATTACTTCTAATCCAGAAGCCAAGATATGCTCTGTGACACCACAAAAGGACCTTGTCTCCATCATACAATTAAGGAAAAGAATAATATTTAAATAATTTTTAAAGACACCACCATTTTCAAAATTTTCATTTATACTTAGACTTAAACTTAATAAATTTCCTTTCCTCATTTAAAAATGAGGTTTTTATACAGAAGTTCATTTTTTAGTCATGGAATCTTTGTATTGTAAGTTGGGTGTAGAGGATGTATGTATGTATGTACTTTAATATTATGGCATTAAAACATACAAAGAAACACAACATTTAGAATATGATTTGGTCTGGGGGCACCTGGGTGGTTCAAGTCAGTTAAGTGTCTGCCTCTGGCTCAGGTCATGATCCCAGGGTCCTGGCATCAAGCCCCCCATTGGGGGTCCCTGTTCAGCAGGGAGCCTGCTTCACCCTCTTCCTCTGCCACATTCCCACTTCTGCTCTTTTGCTCTCTCTCTTGCTCTCAAATAAATAAATAAAATTTTAAAGAGAAAAAGAATATGACTTAGTCTTACAGGAAGTAATGATAATGAACCAAAGTCTTTGGAACAATTTCTATTGGCTACACAAAATATATTTCACAGTTTTTAAATGCTTTTATTGTTCTTTAATAGATAAATTTGAAAATAATTTATAGGCCTATCATGTTGTACATATCCTAAAGCAAACTTTCTGAGTCACACATATTGGTATCTGATGAAAGAGTCTTATCATCCAGAGCTCATAACTACCCAGCATTCGAAATCCAGATTTAGGAAGAGGACTGGAGGTAAAGACAAATCCTTTTCCAAATGCTTACTCATACATCAACAAATATTGTACAAGTTTAAGACTAAACAGAGGTCACTTTTAATGTCAAAAACTACACAAACCTTGACTTCAGTGCAATACCACTCCTGAGAAAGTAACTATAATAACATACCCACAGCACATGCATATAAAATCTCACCAACCTATCTCATAGATAATCACACCCTTTGAGGCTTATGTCATTAAGTTTTATTTGATATCTCAGTGGAAAAATTAATCATGTATAATATACATATAAAGTGATTTTCAGAACTGTTTGAATAATTTTTTAAAGATAAAATCTTTAAAGTTTATTTTATGAGCCTGGGTGGCTCAGTGGGTTAAGCCTCTGCTTTTGGCTCAGGTCATGATTCCAGAGTCCTGGGATTGAGCCCCACATCTGGCTCTCTCTCTATCTGCCTGCCTCTCTGCCTGCTTGTGATCTCTCTCTCTCTCTGTCTTTGTCAAATAAATAAATAAATAAAACTTTAAAAATAAATTAAAAAAATAGATAGATTCTAAAAAAAAAAAAAAGAAGAAGAAGAAGAAGAAGATAAAATCATGATATTCCAGGGACGCCTGGGTGGCTCAGTTGGTTAAGCAGCTGCCTTCGGCTCAGGTCATGATCCCAGCATCCTGGGATCAAGTCCCACATCGGGCTCTTTGCTCAGCAGGGAGCCTGCTTCTCCCTCTGCCTCTGCCTGCCATTCTGTCTGCCTGTGCTCGCTCTCTCCCCCTCTCTCTCCCTGATAAATAAATAAAATCTTAAAAAAAAAAATCATGATATTCCAGGTAAGCATTTTCTTGGTCATCCTTACATATGAGGCCCACATATTTGCTGTTTCATGGGAAATAATTACTTTATCCCCTAAAAACTTCTGTAATTTTGAGTTTTAATTTGAAATTTTTATTCTGTTATTTATAGTGGAAACAACATAGAAATAAAAATCCCTGGTGCCTGGGTGACTCAGTCAGTTAAGTGTCTGCCTTCAGCTCAGGTCATGATCCCAGGGATTTGGGATTGTCTCCCACATTCTACCTCTGCCTGATGCTCTCCCTACTTGTGTGTGCTCATTCTCCCTCTCTGACAAATAAATAAATAAAATATATATTTTTTAAAAAAACCTGAAATCTCAGGTATACACTGGTTTCTTTAAATTATTTTTTCTCAGAACACAAAAACAGGCATTTATAGTGTATTACAAGCAAGTGGAAATTGCATTCATTTCACTTATTTCTCAAATACTGATTATGCATTAACTCAACACAGGGTTAACATATGCGTTTTAGAGGTGAATAAAATATAGTATCTACCTTCTTTTTTTAAATTTTATTTTATTTTATTTTTTAAATTTTATTTTATTTTTTTAAGATTCTTATTTATTTATTTGACAGAGAGAGATCACAAGTAGGCAGAGAGGCAGGCAGAGAGAGAGGAAGGGAAGCAGGCTCCCTTCTGAGCAAAGAGCCTGAGAGCCTGATGCGGGACTCGATCCCAGGACCCTGAGATCATGACTTGAGCTGAAGGCAGTGGCTTAACTCACTGAACAACCCAGGCGCCCAGTATCTACCTTCTTGAAGCCCACACTCAAGCCATGGTGAACCAGAGATGAAAATAAGTAATAGTAAATATAGCACAAACAGTCCAGAGAGGAATGGCTTTCAAAATATTTTAAGTACCCAAAACTCATAGAAAGAGCTGACCATAGAAAATGGGGACATAATTGTTTTATCTACCCATTGCCTAAAAGAGCTTTCCAAAGTGTCCATGTCATTTCCAGAAACACGTGGCACATTTTGGCACATTCAAGTCTCCATGTGTTAGATTTTAAAATCTTTAGGAATGTGAAACACTGAACTTCTGGCCCATGCTAATGTCTTAGGACTTCTAAATATTAATCTAACTAATAGTTACAACCAGCTCCTCTATAAAAGATATTAATGATTTTAAATACTTCAGCCGCATCATTATAATGACTATATTCCCCTTAGTCTAATTTTAACATTTTTAAAAACAAAACTTGACATTTTAAGTCAGCAAGGGAGACTCATTGCAGCACAGAATACATCTATCTGTCCTAAATGCCATAATTATTAGACAAGACTCTGCCAAGTAAGTTACTCCTTGGGACTTTGGAGGTACATCACCTTCCAAGACACATGGGGACTATTTAGTGAACTGCTTGACTGATTTATGCAGTAGAATGCTCTGTAATGATAGTCCAAATATCAGTCATTTGAGAAAATTAACAATCCTCCAAAATGCATACCAATCAGCATGGTGGGGCGGCAGAAGGGATAAGTGGTTAATTTGGTCAGGGATTCACTTATCTCCTTGGTTTGCGATTTAGATCAATTTGGCTACAATTTAGAAAAAGGTATCCCTTACTTCTTATGTAATGTATTTAAGCTCGTGATTTAAAAAAAAAAAAAAAGTTTTATTTATTTATTTGAGAGAGAGGGAGAGTGTGAGTATGAGCAGGGTGAGGGGCAGGGAGGGGGAGATAATCATGACTCCCAGATAAACAGGGAGCCCCACATGGGGCTCAATGCCAGGACCCTGAGATTATGCCCTCAGTGGAAACTAAGAGTCATACACTTAATCCACTGAGCCATCCAGGGGCCCCTAAGTTCATGACATTTTTTAAAGTGGAAAATTTTGAAGATTTTTTAAACCAAACCCTCATTTTACAGATAAAATAAGCCATTTTATTTTCCACACCTCTGTGTTGTAAAACATGCTGGCTTCTTACCCCTGGAGCTTACATGACCCTACACACAAACACACCTGAACGCATAAGTGTTACAGTATATGAGAATGGAAAAAGATATATGCACTCTTTTTCTCCCCAGAAGTCTAGAGAAATATGATAATTGCTATGACTAATTTAATGCATATTTTCCTATATACCAAGGAGAAATGATTATTATAGACTCTACAATGGGCACACTGCAGAACTAGGTACTTGGAAGGATATAAAGATGAGCAAGATACATCTCAGGATATATAAGTCTACAATCTAATGGTGTGCATGCAGAGGGGCGTTAAGGAATTAGACAATTACGTGAATAAGCACATTATAAAGAGGTAGGGGAAAAAATACCAGATGTTATATTTCAAAAAGGAATGTATTTTGTGCTGAAACACTCTAATTTCAAATGAATTAAATTTTGAGAAATAGCTCTGAGAAGATTAGTAGGGCAATGATACAGGGTATGGACAGTGATGTGAACAAAACAAAAACAAAAAGAACAAAATCTGGAGTTACATATTGTATCATTTCCTAATTTAGAGCATTTGTTGTTTTCTCTGTTTGTTTGTTGTTGTTTTCTGTAAATAACAGGTATTTAAGAAGAAAAGTGATACCAATTTTATCCTTAGGAAGATAACTGCCAGCAAAGAGGAAGTAGGGGGACTGGTTTGGGAATAGTGTTGCTAGGGGAAGAGAAAAAGTTACATTCATATAACTTATTTAAATCTGAAATTGAACAGAAAGGCAGCTTCAATTTATATCTGAGTTAATTTTAATCCTGAAACTAAGATGCAGGTATTTCAGTAGTACTTTGTATGTCATGAGTTTATCAGACCATCAACTCCCTAAATAAAACTGTTTCTTTTCATGTAAGCCACAGCTGGTTTTTAAACATTAAAGGTATTAAAGTATTTTAGCCTGAGAAAAAGGACATTTTAAGACATGACAGAATACCCTGTTCATTACTTTGCAATTGTAAAGCACTGTAATACAAGCAAAGGATATTCTCTTATTAACATGAGAAGCAAAGTGATGACTTAGGGCCTCTGAACATTTGAGTTTCCCTCCTTAATCCATGTAAGCCCTCAATTTTACATTTTCTATCAGACCTAAAGAATATATTCGGACTCATACATAAAAGATTTCTTAGCTAAGCTATGTAATACTTATGTAAGTAGATTTCATAAGAAAAAAATAAATTTCAAATTATATTTTAAGTATTGGTTGTTACAAAGCATTAACTACAAAACTTAAAATGATGTAAATTCAGATACACTTTGATACATATTTTGATTCATGACTGTCTTAGAATATTTATATAGCTCTAATGCCTCAGTCATAAATATTTAGCTATCTTTGGTCAGTTTCTTGAGGAGAATTCTATTTTAAAAAAGAATATACCAGCCTTACCAAAACTAAAAAATATGTGAATTAATCTCTGTTGGTCAACAGATATATATAAAATGAAAAATAACTGTCTCAAAAATGATTTTTTTTCATTTCTGAATTACCATGGTCTTCAATCATTTATGATAATGCAATTCCTTTTGTTTTGACTTGTAATGTATGGCTAGCAAACTTGACTTTCATTTCCTGCTTATTTATGTAATAGCTAATTCACTGTTATGTTTCCATTCTTCTAGCACAAGAAGAATTAAAAAATGACAATGAGTATAAAAACATTTTATCCAAATATTCAATATGAATATGATTTTATCAGCTTATCTTTTCAAAATCAAAATAATCTGAATGCTATTTAAGGTATATGATCTATAATATATCCTGTAGAAGATTTCATTGTCTTTTTAACTAGATTTAAATGTCTATTTCTAAGATGAAAGTATATATACATTAATATTTAGGAAAAATATTTTAAAAGAAGTCAAGTCATTAGATATAATTTTTTGAAACATACAGCCATTTTTTTTACTATATTTCTTTAAATTTTATTTATTTATTTAGTAATCCCTACACCCAACATGGGGCTTGAATTCATGACCCCAAGATCAAGCACAGAATGCTCTACCAACAGAACCAGCCAAGAGCTCCTAATCATTATTTTTTCCTTCTGATTTTCTATGAGAAGTTCAGCATTTCAGCTTTGAAAAAAATAAAACAACTTACTTAAAAACAAAAAAATTGGGGCATCTGGGTGGCTCAGTGGGTTAAGGCCTCTGCCTTTGGCTCAGGTCATGGTCTCAGGGTCCTGGGATGGAGCTCCGCATCGGGCTCTCCGCTCAGCAGAGAGCCTGCTTCCTCCGCTCTCTCTGCCTGCTGCTCTGCCTACTTGTGATCTCTCTCTCTCTCTCTCACTGTCAAATAAATAAAATATATCTTTAAAAAATTTTTAAAAAATTGAAAACTGAAAAAAATTAGAGCTGGTAAAACTGTAAGGAGAGGCAGGAAAGAAGAGAACTAAAGGGGGTGCTAATTCATGCACACTTAAAATGAGTATTTGGTGAATAAGGTGAAACTGGCTTTGTTTTTAAGGTACTCTGGGAATAAAGATCAAGAGATAAAAGTAAAGGCCTATATAATGAGATCATTTAACTCCTCCAGTAGAATGACTAAACCAAAAGGCTACATCAAAAGAATAAAAGATTAACTCAAAATAAACCCCAGCCGCAAGGAGATGGAGAATATTGCTTGTGAACATTTATGACTATCCTGCTCTGACATGGGTTTTCAGCTTGTATATTTACTAACAGAGTGAAAATTAGATAATTAAGACAAACAACCAAACAAACACTCGGGCTAAGAATCTGAAATATTTCTAAGACATAATTGTCTTGTTAGAAGGTTCTAGAAATCTTCTCTGAAACAATCTCTTCAGTCCTTCAACCTCAAAGAATTCCTATACATTAATTTATAAGTAATATGATCTTAACTGTTAAAAAAAAAAAAACAATGACTACTCTCACAACAAAACAAGCCACTATAAGTAAGAACAGGCAGAAACAAGAAATTGAAGGATGGGAGTTATAAAGATAGACTTCCGACAGAAAAATGATCTGATACAAAATTTTTTAAAAAATTGTACACCCCGAAACAAATAAAAGGTAATAAAAATGAGTAAAAAGCAATTGACCATAAAATAATAAAGCATATTTGAAAAAATACAGACTTTTTAGAAGTGAAAAATTTCATATTAATATGTCAAACATGATGGCAGATTACTGTTGATGAGAGAATTAGTGAACTGGAAAATACATCTATAGGAATTAAATCAAATATAGCTAAGATGGAGAAAGAGATGGTAAATATGAAGGGATGTTAAGAGCAATAAAATCTACACTGATGATGAAAAAGCAAATAGAATTACCAGAAGAACAGAGAATGGGTCAGAAGCATTCTTAGAAAAGATAATGACTGCAAAATTTCCACAAGTGATAAAATATATTAATCCACAGAATAAGAAAACCCAAAGAAGGAAAATAAGTATAAAGAATTTCATGCTTAGGTACACTACACTGAAACTGTAGAGACATCCAAATAAAATTCTCTGAAATGCTCTTTAAAGAATTCAGAGAAGAAAAAAAACAAAAACAAAAAAACAAAAAAAAACAAAAACCCCACACGTTAACTAGGTAGAAAGACCACAATATTCACTGTCCAAACCAGCAAGTTTGGGAGTGAAAGAAATAATACTACATCTAGTATTGTCAAGACTGTCACAGGAAAATGTATCTATTGTGATCTATTGTGATAAAGAAATGACAAGACAAATAATTTCTTTCCAACAAAAATGAAAACCAAGAGAGTGGAGTTCAGTATATGGGTAAATATAATTATCAGTCTAAAAGATTTTATGAACAAAAAGAAAACCAAGTCATTTTATGACAAAGAAAGCCAAACATCTGTCTATCCTCACTGAAAGAAAGTTATGACCAATAAGCAATGAATGTAATTTCATCACAAACAAACCATATAGTACCATTTATTAAAATAATAGGAAACTTAAATATTTGACTAATAAGGTATAAAAGATAAAACAGAGTTGATAGTATTTTAAGTTATTACCTAAAAAGAAATCAAAATTATACATTAAATTTTTACATTAGTAAATCAGGTTGGCATTTTAAAATTTCTAAGATGGCTATTAAAAGTTACAGAAATTGTGTAATTTTCAATCTAATAGAAATTAATCAAGAAAAGATAGAGAATACCATTAAAATGCAATTTATACAAAATAAGAAAGAAGAATAAATCTAAACTTCTCAGTACTTAAAATAGATGGAAAAAAGAATCCAGTTAGATGAAAACAATGCTCAGAATGGACTTTAAAAAAACGTGACTATATGCTAATAACAGATGTGCCTAAAACATTGGGATGAGGGTTACTGGGTGGCAGAGTCAGTTAAGTGCTTGATTCTTGATTTCAGCTCAGATCATGACCTTAGGGTTGTCAAATAGAGCCTCTCATCAGGCCCCATGCTGGGCATGGAGCCTGCTTAAGATTATCTCCTTGTCCTTCTGCCCCTTCCCCCCAAAAATTTAAAATTAAAATTAAAAAAAAATCAAGATGAAGAAATGTTGAAAGAAAAGTGATAGAAAGGGTATACTAGGCAGATAATAAGAGCAGTACAAGTATTTCTTTGTTAATCCTGAACTAAATGGACATAAAATTCAAAAAATTATTATTAAGCTTAGTTGATAAATATGCTGAAAATTTAATCAGAAAGATATAAATCAAAATTTGCATGTATCAGTATAAGCCTTACATAAATTAAAATTGCAAATACAAACAAAAAGTATAAATCCGTCATTATATTAGTGTAATTTAATACAGTTCTCTCAATAATTAATAGATGAAGCAGATAAAAATATCAATAAAGATGCAAAGGATGATTTGAATAACACACATTTAAATTTGATACAATGTAAATCTTAAGCATTGTGCCCAACAACTGAAGAATACACATTATTTTAAAGTAAAAGAACGGTATAGAGTGACTTAAATCATATATAACTTTGCAAAAATCCTAAATAAAATATTATCTAATTTAGTTAATATATAAGACTATGGCCAAGTTGGTTTATCCCAAGATTGCTTGATTTAAATAATAAATTGATGTATTTTACTACCTTAATACTCCAAAGGAGATAAGTAATGATCATTTCAAGTGATGCAGAGAAAAAACTGAATATAAATCAACATGCATACTTGGTTTTAATAAAAGCAAAGAAGGAACAGATTTAATTTCTATAATAATCATCATAGTTCATGAAGAATCTGTTAAAAGTGTTCCCTATAAGATCAGAGACAGGACAGGATCTCTACTTCTCCACCAAATTCATTTAAATTCTATTCAAAATATCTTACCTATCACATAAGGAAAGAAAACTAAGAATACATGAATGGAAAGGAAGAAACAAGCCTGTTATATTTACAAATGACATGATTATGGCAGAAAATCTGAAAGGAACTAAATCTTAATGTTCAGAATTAAAAGAAAGTAGTTTACCAAGATGACTGGGTTTAAAAATGTGTATACAAAAAATTCATATTATATTTGCACAGATAAGTAGCAAGTACACCCTTTGTATAAAAAAGGATTGCTTAAATGAGGCACAAAAAATACTAGCCATAATGCAAATCTTTGATAAATTCAACTACATTGCAGTTAAGAATTGTTCACCAATACCACAAAGGCAGTAAAAAGATAAATCATAGAGTGAGAGGAGATATAGATAAAAATCTATGTAAACAAAATAAATGACAGAAGATGATATGGGAGAAGGTGACAAAAGTGACTTACTTCCCGAAATACCTTGAATACTTAAAATTCAACTACTTTTTATAGAATCTTCCACTGTACAAAGGTATATGAAAGTTTAAGGAATTAGAAATATTTTCATGAGTCAATTCTGCAATGTCACAATAACAAATGAATGAGTGTTTAAACCCAAAGGATTCATAAACATCTACCAAAGGAGGAGGGCAGAAATCTAATGTGCTGAAATGCTGATAACTATGCTCACAACTCATAATGTGCTCCTCACAAATTAGAGAGGGGTTGCTATGGCTTCTCACTGATATGTTAATATGTTTTAAAAATTGACACCAGACTGTTAGGGAAAAGGAGCTATGGGTAAATGTTGAATACACATATGCTGACTTCTATCCATAATTCAACTAAATTTCATTTCCTTCGGAGGAGAGTTTGAAAAAAAATATATATATATATTACATATAATATAAATCTATATAATATAATATATATTTATATATTTCCCTAAATCCTTTTACTTTAGCATAATAAAATATAAGTGTGTATACAAATTCATTTTCATCACTGGAAATTGAAAATCTCTCATTTGCAAGGAGAATAGGACATGAAATGGCCCCATTTTCAGAGTCAAAATTCCTTAAGAGTGGAACTAAGAGACATAGAATTTAAGAACCAAAAAAGACCTTAGGGATGATCTCTTCCAATTCCTCATGTTACAGAGGCAGAAGCCTCATCTGGGAAGATGAAGTTACTTACCCAAGGTCATCCTTCGAACCAGTGACAAAATAATAGATTTTGATAAGAATCGATGTATTTCAGTGTGAGAGTTACAAATAAATAACCTGAATCCACATAGAAATCTGATGTCTTGATGCATTTTTTACATAGCTGATTTCAGTAAATATGATTTACAATGATAACACCATGGCTACAGTTTAAAAATAGATAGCAGTAGCCTGACAGAATAAAGCTTCTATTCCCATTAAGCCAGATAAAAGGATTCACTATTTCAGGACTATGGAAAATAAACAGAATTGTTATTTTCTGTAAAAATATATAAAAAGAATTAAGCTTATTTTTCTTTTTTTTATCATTTTTTTTAATTTTTTATTTTTTATAAACATATATTTTTATCCCC